>NC_072384.2:37282465-37585495 GCF_028885625.2 Pongo pygmaeus | reverse complement strand
AAAAATATTTTATTGCTTAAAAAAGCCAACAAAAATCTGAGCCTTCAGTGAGTCATAATCTTTTTTCTGGTGGAGAGTCTTGCCTCAATGTTGATGGCTGTTGACTGATCAGGGTGGTGACTGATACAGCTGTGGCAACTTCTTAAAATAAGACAACAATAAAGTTTGCTACATTAATTGACTCTCCCTGTCATGAAAGATTTCTCTGTAGTATGTGACGCAGTTTGATAGCATTTTACCCACAGTAGATGTTCTTTCAAAATTGGAGTCAATGCTATCAAACTCTTCCACTGCTTTATCAACTAAATGTGTGTAATATTCTAAGTCCTTTGTTGTCATTTCAACAGTGTTCATAGCATCTTCACCAAGAGTAGATTCCATGTCAGGAAACCACTTTTTTGCAAATTCAAAAAAGCAATTTCTCATTCTTTCAAGTTTGATCATGAAATTGCAGCAATTCAGTGACATCGTCAGGCTCCACTTCTAATTCTAGTTGTCTTGTTATTTCCACCACATCTGCAGTTACTTTCTACATGAAGTCTTGAACCACTCAAAGTTATTCGTGAAGACTGGAACCAACTTCTTTCAAGCTTCTGTTAATGTAGATATTTTTATCTCCTCCCACAAATCAGGAATGTTCTTAATGGCATCTACAATAGTGAATCCTTCCCAGAAGATTTTCAGTTTACTCTTCCCAGATCCAGCAATGGAATCAGTATGGCAGCTATAGCCTTACAAATATATTTTTAAATAATAAGATGAAACTGAAAACTATTTCTTGATCCGTGAGCTGCAGAATGGATGTTGTGTTAGCAGGAATGAAAACAACATCAATCTCTTTGTACACCTCCATTAGAGCTCATAGGTGACCAGGTGCATTGTCAATGAGCAGTAATATTTTGAAAGAAATCTCTTTTTTTCTGAGGAGTAGGTCTCAACAGTGGGCTTACAATAGTCTGTAAACCATGCTATTTTTCCAGTAGCATGGTTATAACAGATGTGCAGTCATCCAGGCTTTGTTCTATTTATAGAGCACAGGCAGAGTAGATTTAGCATAATTCTTGTGGACCCTAGGATTTTTGGCATGGTAAATGAGCATTGGCTTTAACTTAAAATCACCAGCTGCGTTTTCCATTGACAAGTGAGTCAATTTGTCCTCTGAAGCTTTGAAGCCAGGCATTGACTTCTGCTTTCAAGCTATGAAAGTCCTAAATGGCATCTTCTTCCAATAGAAGTTTGTTTTACCAACCTTGCAAATCTGTTATTTAGTGCCACCACCTTCACCATTTATCTTAGCTAGATCTTTTAGATAATGTGCTCGAGCTTCTAGATTAGCACTAACTGCTTCATCTTGCATTTTTAATCTTATGGTGATGGCTTTTCTCCTTAAACCTCATGAACTAACCTTTGCCATCTTTAAACTTTTCTTCTGCAGCTTCATCACTTCTCTTAGCCTCCATAGAATGAAAGAGAGTTAAGGCCTTGCTCTGGATTAGGCTTTTGCTTAAGAGAATGTTGTCACTGGTTTGATCTTCTAACCAGACCACTCAAACCTTCTCCATATCAGCCATATGTGTTTTCTTTCACTTTCTTATTATTTATATGCTTAATGGAATAACACATAAGTAATAAGAAAGTAAAAGAAAACACATATGGCTGATATGGAGAAAGTTTAGTTTTCTTCTAGAACTTTTTGCTTGCATTCACAAGTTGGCTATTTGACACAGGAGGCTTAGCTTTCAGCATGCTTTTCTTTCTAAGCTTAACCATTTCTAACTTTTGATTTAAAGTGAGAGATGTGTGACTCTTCCTTTTATTTGAACACATAGAGGTCATTGTAAGGTTATTCATTGGCCTAATTTTAATATTGTTGTGTTTTATGGAATAGGGAGGCCTGAAGAGAAAAAGAGGTGGAGAATAGCTGGCCTGTGGAGCAGTCATAACACATACAGCATTTGTTGATTAAGTTCAAGGTCCTATATGGGTGTGGTTTGTCTCACCCAAAAACAAATAGTAACACCAAAGATCACAGATCACAGATCACCATAACAAATATAATAAAAATAACACAACTAGAAATGCTTTGAGAATTACCAAAATGTGATTCAGAGACACAAAGTAAGCATTTGCTACTGGAAAAATGGTGCTAACAGACTTGCTTTATGTAATGTTGCCAAAAAGCTTCAATTTGTAAAAAACACAACATCTGTGGAATGCAATAAAGCAAAAAATACTAAAACAAGGTATGCCTGTATGTGCCTCACTTTAAAAGCCAACTTCTTATTAAGAAATATGAAACCCATTTCTACTAAATAAACAAGGCAAATTTACCCATCATCTGCAATATTAATGTGATTAGACAATATAACATAGTAATTAGAACTGTAACGGAAGTGGCAAAAATCTCTATTATAATTGCATATTTGGAAAAGTCAAGAGAATCAAAGGAAAACTACTGCAAATAATCAGCAAATTTAGTAAAATGGCAATATATAACACTAATATTCGAAAACTGAAAATTTCATGTATGTAAAAGTGAGTATAAGAGCAGAGAAGATTCTATTTAAAATAGGAAAAGATAACATAAGAGTTTCAGCATAAATATACAAAAGTTCAAGCAGACGCAGCGGTGGGGGGGTCTCCAGGGATTATCGGAATTTAATCAATTTGAGCCATCAGCCTATTTTACAGCCTCCTCCTCTGCAGCCTGTTTTTCCCCAAACCTGGTAGGAAATGTGGTCACTTTGTTGTCTGGAACCAGCTCCTGACAGACCTAGCAACTTATAGATGAGCCTGAGTGAACTTCCCTCATTACCATGCTAAAGTTTCCAAGTGGGAGGAGCTATGGCTTCATTAGCATAACATGCAACCTATGTGTTGGCATGATGACTCACTGCATCTGCACAACTGGGACCCCTTCTCTATATGTGATGAGACCCTCTCCCCATCCATTACCGCATGAAACCGTGTTGTCACTTTCCCTCAGGGAGACTGTTTTGGAGAATACTCCCATGTCCTCCTTACTTGGGCCAAGTAATAAAACTCTTACTGGTCAAAACCTGTTGTCATGGAGAGTTGTTTGTTATGTGCTAGGTAAACAAACCCTGGATTTTTTTCAGATAACAAAAGTAGACTTGAACAAAGAAAAAGGCATGCCATATATTTTAGTACAAAACATCATTTTAAAGAGATTCCATTTTTCCTAATTTATTTCATGGTGTTATTGCAATCACATTTTTAAATTTTCTTTTCTGTAACTGGAATGGTTGATTATAAAGTTTAAAAGAAAAAATAAGCATAAATGAATAGCTATAGAATTCTGGGAATGACAAAATCAATGTGGCAGAAGTGTGGGGGGGTATTTCTGGGGAGGAAGTACTCACCCTATGATATGTTATAGCATTTTTTAATATCATTATAATTAAAACGCTGTGGTATTAGGGTGTGAATGTGACTTATCAGAGTAATACTTATCAGAACCAAATAGAAAAATCCAGAAAGAGACCCAGGTTATATGAAAATTGATGTATGATCAAGAAGATATCTTAAATCAGTAGAAAACAATGTATATTTTGGGATAAGATTAGGAAAGATTCAATCAATTCTTCACATCAAAGACCAGGATAATTTCTATAGGATTAGAGCCCTTGGTATAAACAAGAAAACTATATACATATATGGATAATTTTCTTTAAAATCAGAAGTGGCAAAAACTTCTGCATGAACTCAAAATATCCAATATCATTGTCAAATCACAAACTAGCAAATATTTCTACTTATAAACAAAGGATTAATATGTAAGAAATATATTAAGGATATAATATATAATCCTTATATAAGGATTTAGAAGGATAAGAAATCCTTCTAAAAATTGAGAAAAGCCTATGCCTAATTGAAAGCTAGACTAAAGGAAAAAATAATGTAAATTGCTCTTAAATACCTATAAAGATGCTTAACTTCACGTGTAATGAGAGAAACACAAATCGAAACTCTCCTGTGGTACTGTTTCTCACCTATCAGATTAACAAAAATCTAAGTTTTATCATATGCTCTAAGACTGGGAAAACAGACACTCATACATTTCTACAGCTATGGAGTAGAATTTGACAACAGTAAAAGTTCACATGCACTTACTTTTTGACCCAGCAATTACGCATCTAGGAAACTATCCCCAAAGAACATTGGCAAAGATATGAAGTGACCTGTGCGTAGGTCATCATCTTTTCATAATCCCCTAATCCTGTTTCCTAACACAGGTAGAATTCTTAGATCTTTTCTGAGAGTTTATCTTAACTGTATTACCTCAATTTGGTACCTGAGGTCCTTAAACATTTTCCAAAACTCACCAACAGAAATTAGCCCAGAAAATAATACGGGGTGCAAGGTGTAGACTGCTATGTATGGGTTCAGATATACACCTGTAATAATACTTGCAGGAGTTTGAAAACTTGGTTCTTTATGAAAACAACAACAACAAAAAAGATTCATTAGAAATGGCAGACAATTCACAATGAAAATAAAATAAACTTAATATAACATGCAAAACTTGTAAATGTTGAATGTTCTTATACTAATTTTAATGTTCTTTAAGAAAGTGATAGGAAACTATAGCTATAGCTAACAGAGCTAGCTAGCTGTTCCTGTGTGCTCTATAATCTCCATCTTTTGTTTTCATTTTAATGTCTGCTGATTCACTTCTTTGTGTACTATGCTGTCCTCATACTAGGCTGTTTGTTACTTGGATACTAATTCTTTGTGTCAGAGCCCTTATGGTTATTTCAAACAGTCTCTATGTGTGAATGTTCAAAGTCCACTTAAAAATAGAGTATTCTTATAAGGATTTGCCATCTCCAATGTTCTGCAAAGTGCCTACTGCTAATAGTTAGCATGACAGGTTGCTAAATTATGTTTCCACTAATGTGCCAGGACACAATAGATAAGAAATTCTAAAGTAAGGTGCTCAAGCAGAGTGAGCTAAAAAATCCAGAGAAGTGGTTTCTCATCTCTTGTAACCATCAGCCAATTTCAGAGGATAAAATATTTGGAGAGTGGCTATGGAAGGAAAATATTTAAGAGATTTATCTGGTGTAGAGCTGTTGGACTTAGCAAATAAAAATACAGGATGTCCAATTGAAACCTCTTTTGCAAAACATGTGAGAGCAAGAGAAGTCTAGCATGTCTGACTCAACTTTGCTTCTAGCCTCATAGGCTGGCTGTCCTCGCTCATTCCTGGTTGTAGGTTAAGCTAAGTACAGCAGAAATTTAGTTTATAGTTTAACTTTGAAGCAAGGATGATAATATCCTGCCCTAAAACTGACCCCTTCCTTGTTCTAAGAATGAAACTGCCTTTGCAAGACCACAAAATTAGGATTATGGGAGAGGCCTGAACTGTGCTAAGATGTAGGCAAGGTTAAATGATTACCAGCCACTGTTTCCTAGCTTGCTTTTCTATAATCCCCCACTGTTCAGGAATTATGTGGCCTGAGGTCACAAGATTTGTGTCTTTGCCAATTGCTCCTATAGATAACACCACTTATCTATAGGAGGTTCTACCATCTTAGGTAGAACCTAAGATTAGTCTTTTGAGATGTTTTTCAGACTTCTGCATTCAGGCAACTGACTGACTCCACTTGGGCCTGTGACTCATGAGTCAACTGGTCCTGTGGGCCCCACCCAGAGGCTGACTCGGGACATGAGGACCATTTTTCACATTCCTATGATTTCATCCCCAAATGATCAGCAGCACCCATTCCCCAGCCCCCTGCCTACCACATTATCCATAAAAACCCTAGCCTCTGAGTTCTCAGGGAGGCTAATTTGAGTAATAAATAAATCCACTTTCCTAACCCTGTGTTAATTAAACACTTTCTCTACTGCAATACTGCCATGTTTCAGTATATTGATTTTATCCATACATCAGGCAAGAAGAACCTGTTGGGTGATTACACAGTTACATTGAATTTCAGATTATGGTACAGAAAGAAGTATATTTAGTGTTTGTCCCTGGTTCCTACCACAGAGTTCCTAAAATTCTTGGATTTTCTTGAGTGATTGGAATGTTTTTTGTTATTCTAAAAAAGTCTCTTTTGATCACATTTGAGTTTGTCTAAAAAAGGAATGAAGGTGGAGTCTCTAGCCTCAAGACGGGGCTGATCGCCAGGAAGATAAAGTGATTAGAAGGCTGAAACTTTGAATCCCACCCCTGGGCCTCCTGGAAGTGGTGGGAGAAGGATGATTAAATGCTATAAAATCTTTTGAGTTGATGAGTTTTGGGGTTGGTGAACACATCCAGATGCTCTGAGGATTGCAAACCCGGAAAGTATGGAAGCTCTGTGCACCTCCCAGCTCGCCCAGTACCTTGCCCCATGCCTCACTTTCATTTCGCTGTTCCTGAGATGTATCCTTTATAATAAGCTAGTAAAAGTAAGTATTAAATTAAGCTTAGCCTAAAGCTGCCTCCTTGCAAATTTTAAGTTTGGCCCAAAGATTTCTCCATATGTCATGAACTGTAACCTAACTGATATGTAAACATTCTGTAACCTACTCCTGTGACAATCACTGAGCTTCGTCTAATCAAGAGTGGCTGACTGTTCAAACTAGGCTCGAATAAAGCATATACCAAGCTGTAACCAACCTAGCTGTTTCTGTATCTCGCTTTTGTTTTCTGTATGTCACTTTCTTTTTTCTGTCCATAAATCCTCTCCTATCATGCAACAGCAGCAGAGTCTCTCTGAACCTATTCTGGGTCAAAGGCTGCTTGATTTGCACATTTTTCTTTTCTCAGTTAAACATTGTGAAATTTAATTTGTCTAAGGTTTCTCTTTTAACATAAGTCAACTGTTTTCCTGAGTTCTTTCTTGCAAATTATTGAACCTGAGGAGATGGCAATAGGAACCTCCAATTTATAGTCATTCAGTCAGAAGTACAGAAAACCTGGGACTTGCACCTGGTTTCTGAAGTGGGGGCAGCCTTGTGGTCCTGAGACCTTATGCTGTTGATATAGGAGTTAAAAAGAAATTATTTAGGCAGCTAGTGAGGGTAAGGAAGTCATTGGTAAGCTTTTCTTTTTAATGAAAAGCAGCCCCCAAATTATTTTCTTTTCTAATAAAGGGCAGCCTGTAAAATTGAGCTGCAGACCGATAAGCAAGCTGGGAGCTTACACGGGTGAATGCGGCAGTTGTGCCAATGGGAAAAGGCTACCTGGGAGTAGGTATGTTCAAAATGGTGGCTCCATCTTCCCTTCTCTTTGCCAAGCCACGTGTACAGTAAGGAGCAGACAAGATGGCACTGGCCAAGTGGAAAGCCCATTTGGATAATAAGATCAGGATGGGGTGGTCACCCTTCTCCCAGTGCTATTTAAATGTCACACCTGATCCAACCAATCTGTGGGCCCTATGTAAATCAGACACCACCTCTTCAGGCCTGCCAATAAAATCTAGTACAGTCCACTGCTGGCTGGATTTTCCTTTGGGAAGCCCCTGTCTTGCAAGGGAGAGAGCTGTTCTCCTTTCTCTCCCTCTTTTTTTTTTTTTTTTTTTTTGCCTATTAAACCTCCACTCCTAAACCTACTCCTCGTGTGCCTCTATGTCCTTAATCTTCTTGGTGTGTGATGACAAACCCCAGGTATTTACCTTAGACAATGATGCTGCCTCATTGTGGGGTATGCACTAACTTTAGAGTCAGAATTGAATTGTGTAACACCTTGTTGGTATCTGGAGTACTGGAGAATTGGCTGATGTCAGATAAAACACCCCACAGATAAACAATAAATAATTTTTTGGTATAATTGTGTTCCAAATACTGCACAGGTCATACTTACATTTAAAAAAAAATCATTTGTTGTTTACCTGAAATTCAAATGTAACTGGATATCCTACAGTTAATTTGGAAATCTTCCTTGGGCTAGAGCATGCTCTGTGCTTTAAGTTCTGCCACCTACCCACCCAAGGAAGTGGGATGCTGCCTACTTGATTTCAAATTTAAAAGAGGCGCTTCCATAGGCTAATGGAGAACTTGTTAGGTGAATGGCAGACACAATGGACTGTTCTGGTATCTGCTCATGAAATCTAGAGGGCAAGGAAGGCTAGCAAGCTGCTTTGGAAGCAAAGATGTTATCGGTTTAAAATCTGTCTCCACTCTCAGAACTTACCAAGGTAGAGGATGGGTGAGTCTATAAGCCTGATTGGGGGCAAACAGGAGAAACAAACAAGACCAGAGCCATTTTGATTTTTATCCAAGAGGGTCACATGAGGCCAATGGGACTCCAATTAGTGAGTCGTAGGGGAACAGATCACCTGAAAATCTGCACTAAAGAGGAGCAAAACCAGGGTGAGAGAATGTCCTGCCCAGTGCCTGAAAGTCTCAGTCAGAGGAGATAGCACAGGTCCCTCCAAGAAATGGAGAGGAATGCCCATAAAACAAGGAAGCATTTTCAAGCATCCACCTGGCTCAGAGGGTGAAGGTAAGTTACAGTATATTACTCAAATAAGAAAGTAGGTTTCTTTTTCTCTTCTTCTCTCTCTCCTTCTTGGTGCTTCAACCTCTGAAGGCTCCACAAGAGCAGCTGAAGAATAAGATAAGTGAGAAAGAAGGAAGCATCCACACGGTTTTTCCCATTGACAGAGTCGTAGATGAGGAGGTTGGGCAGGCTTATGGTGAAGTCTTACTTTTGAATGAAGATCAAGCTGTTATTACAATGATAATTTTATAGTGTATATGCTATTATATAGTATATAATATAGTATATAATATACAGTAACATAAATGTATATTGTATGATAAAAATTGTTAATATACTGGACCGGACATTTTAAATTCCTGAATTAAGACCAAGTCCAAAATACTTCTGTCATGAAAGAGTGATCAGAAAAGGCACAAAGCTTTCAGAGTTTTCTAGTTGGAGGGGATAAATCTTATGCAACTGCATAAATTCTGTGGAAGTCAACATAAAGTGTTTTGATAACACACTGAGTTGTGTTTGTCCAAAGTACTAGTTATTAGTGTTAACTGCCCTTAATCTGCAAATTTCTTGACTCTGCAGCTCTTCTCTCTCACCAGAGTGCTCTCTGTTTTGCATTCCCTGGTGTGCAAAGATGAAGTGAAGAGAATATAAATTCTGCTCTTTTTTTTTTTTTTTTTTTTTTTGAGATGGAGTTTTGGCTCTTGTTGCCCAGGCTGGAGTGCAATGGCGCAATCTCAGCTCACCGCAACCTCTGCCTCCTGGGTTCAAGCGATTCTCCTGCCTCAGCCTCCCAAGTAGCTGGGATTACAGGTGCCAACGTGCCCGGCTAATTTTGTATTTTCAGTAGAGACAGGGTTTCTCTATGTTGGTCAGGTTGGTCTCAAACTCCCAACCTCAGGTGATCCGCCAGCCTTGGCCTCCCAAAGTGCTGGGATTACAGGCGTGAGCCACTGCGCTAGGCCAATTCTGCTCTTTTTTATAATGGAGAGATTATAGAAACTTCCTGATTCAGGTCTAGGCCCAAAACCATTTTTTTTTCACTCATCTACTTAATACATGTTTTCTTTCTATTGGCAACAGGATTGAATTTTACAGATTAGCCTAACCTGTTCCAAATAAGTATTATTAAAAAAAATAATAATAATAACACACAACTCTTCTGGGGAAATGTCACTAAATTTATAAAGATTAAAGAAAAACCTTTTCTTGCAAAGCAGTTTAATTATTAAGCAAAATATAAAACTTTTAAAAAATCAAGGTACTTTTCAAGGGCCTTTCATATGTTAGTGGACTTTGTGAATCAAATTCCCAAAGGGAATATTTGGAATGCAGCATTTTCTTAACATTTTGACCCAGAACTCTTTGGTTTTGGCACATGAATCCTGGAACATTCCAGAACTAATATTCCAAAAAACAAATTTTTGAAAATCCTAGCTTAGCATTTCAAAGCTACCAACTACTACTTACACTTACAGCTTCTTATTCTTGTGAGCTAAGAAGACATCAAATAATGGCCAGTTTTCTCAAAGTTTGGACTCTTTACCATCTTATCAGAATCGTCTCAGTATATTTGTTAAAAATGCAAATTACTGGGCTCTGACTCAGGTCTGCTAAATTGGAATAACTGACAACTCAATTGAGAGGTAGGACTCGGAATCAGAATTTTAATATCGTCCAATTCTGAAGTCTTATTTACATGAAACCCCAAGAACTCAAGAGAGGAATTTTACGTCTTGCCCTTTCAGAGTCTGCTGCTGAAATCATTCTCAAAAGTTTGCGGTTTTCTTGTGGTCTCTATTTTCTTTCCAAGTAGTACACTAAAGAAGTAGAAAGTTACTTAGACTCTCACTACTTGGAGAGGAAAACAACAAAAAAACTCAATGATTAATATTTCCCACTCAGTAGGTGCTAACTTTCCACTGTGCTCTTAAAGAAAAAAACATTTCTTCCTCCCAAGTGATATTTTCAGGGGCATTTGCTGGTTATGTGTTACTTGAAAATTAAATATAGTGATTCCTTCCAGCCACTCATTAAATTTGAAACAATTACAAGCTGACTCTGTGAGCAGGTAGTAGAAAACACTTATTTCTAAAATAATATTTATAAAAATCTTGTTTGATCATGCTTTTTGAAATTTAGATTTAACTTGGTTTTATTTGACATCTCTGGATTTAGAGATAATAATGGAATAATTTTAACTTTTTAAATCTACAGTAAATATTTTGATTCCAAAAGCCTTTCCAAGTAACATAAGTAAGATGGAGTGTTTTCCCTCTTAGTATTTTTGTGTCTGTGTGTGAAGCCTCACAATTTCATTTCTACTCAGTATAGAAAATGAGATATTATTGTTGGCCATGCAATTATAATAAAACCTGCTTAAATTTTTTTTAAACAAATCTTTTGTTTTCATACTTTGCACAAAGTTCTGATTCTTATCAGGGAATATAGGCTATTCAGGAAAACAACTCGGAAGGTTCTAAAACAGAGGTACTTAGGGGCTGAAGGTGACAGAAGAGTCAATTTAAAGTGTATAGTTTTACATGGAGCTCTAGGTTTTGAAATAATTAATTGATGAAAGAGGAAGCTAAATAGGAAAGTGTCATCTCCTTTACAAAAAAAAAAAAAACAAAACTCATCGTGGTCTATATCTCAGTGGTTCACAAACTTGAGTGTGTCTCAGAATCACCTAAAAACCCTGTTAACATAGAGTGCTGAGGACTAATGTTTCTGACACGTTCTCAAGTGATGCTGATGCAGGAACCACACTGTATACTTCCCAAAATACAGACCTTTCTGCCTCTTCTAATTTACCTCAAGGAAGGAAAGAACATCTCTATGTGAAAGAAGAGAAAATCTCTGGGGAAGAGTATAAGTAGCATCTTGAAAAACTTGACAGTCACAGACACAATTTTTTTTTAGAAATATTGCCTATTGTAGCTCATTAAAAGCTGAGTAGCTGGTAACAATGTAACACACAAACTACCGGAAGAGATTTTTTATTATAAATAGGACGCTATTAACGCAGAAATAGGGATTAATGAGAAAAGTAACAGAGGTCATATAAAAGTTGCTCTAAAACATGATTTTAAATAAATTGGTAACTTATGCTCTTGACTCTTAAAAAACTGATTATATTAATAAAGAATGGGAAGTATACATTTGAAGATCTGTGGAATGTTGAACAAAAATACTTATCTGAATTTTACTCCATATTTTGTAGGGTAATCACAGGGTTAAATTTTTGGAGGATGTACCCATAAATTTTATGGGTTACAACTCTAAACCCAAAATTACTAAGTAACAACAAACATCAACAAACTATTTTTGAAACTTTTGTTACAAGATAATGCATATTTCTTTTAAAGTATGAAGCCGTAAAAAGAATGAGATCATGTCCTTTGCAGGAACATGGATGGAGCTGGAGGCCATTATCCTTAGCAAACTAAAGCAGGAACAGAAAACCAAATATCACATGTTCTCACTTATAAGTGGGAGCTAAATGATGAGAACACATGGACACGTGGAGAGCATCACATACTGGGGCCTATTGGAGTGGAGGGTGGGAGTGTTAGCAGCAGCAAATATGTATGGGTCTGCAGCAACCACAATCCTTGCCTTCTCAGAAGAAAAAATTCAGCTGAGGGGCATAAAGCAGAAGGAGACACCAACGCAAGGTTTATAGCAAGAGCAAAAGTTTATTAAAAAGCTCTAGAGCAGAAACAATAGGAAGGAAATACAGTTGGAAGAAGGCCAAGCAAGCAACTTGAAAGACAAGTGTGCAGTCTGATCTTTGACTTACGGTTTTATATGTTGGCATGCTTCCAGGGGGTTGTGTCCTTTCTCCCCTGATTCTTCCCTTGGGGTGTGCTGTTTGCATGCACAGTAGTCTGCCAGCACCCGTGAGGAGCTGCAGGTGCAGTGTGTTTACTGAAGTTGTGCAGATGCTCACTTCAGGCACTCTTCCCTTACCAGTCCAGTGTTCCTAGAGGAAGGTCATATACCAGTTAAATTCTGCCTTTTTGCCTCTTAGTATGCATAGTTGAGCCCACTCGCCCAAATCCTGGGATCTTAAGAAGCTACTAATCGCCAGTTTCAGGTTTTTGCTTTGTTTCTTTCTTTTTTTTTTTTTTTAGTTGGAGTCTTGTCCTGTCACCCAGGCTGAGTGCAATGGCGCGATCTCAGCTCACTGCAACCTCCGCCTCCCGGGTACAAGTGATTCTCCTGCCCCAGCCTCCCGAGTAGCTGGGATTACAGGCACGTGCCACCATGCCTGGCTAAGTTTTTGTATCTTTAGTAGACAGGGTTTCACCATGTTGGCCAGGCTAGTCTTGAACTCCTGACCTCGTGATCCACCCACCTCAGCCTTCCAAAGTGCTGGGATTACAGGCGTGAGCCACCGTGCCCGGCCCAGTTTCAGGTTTTTTCTACTGCCTTTCCCTGGTACCAGCTGCAACCAATTATTATTTCCGAGAGACAGTTAACCCCCTGACCATCACCTGATGGTTGCCTGATATTCCTGGTGGTGTGCGGGGCTCTCCTGCCCTGCCCTGCCCTGCCCTGCCCATGTCTGTTTAGTTACTTACTCTAACAGGAGGAGGGAGAGAATCAGGAAAAATAACTAATGGGTACTAGGCTTAATAGTTGGGTGATGAAATAATCTGTACAAAAAACCCCTGTGACACAAGTTTATGTATGTAACAAACCTCCATGTGTACCCCTGAATTTAAAATTAAAAATTAAAAGAAAAAAATACGCTTCTACACCTTTTTTGAGACTGGGTCTTACTCTGTCGCCAGGCTGGAGTGCAGTGGTATGATCTCAGCTCAATGTAGCCTAGACCTTCTGGGCTCAAGTGATCCTCCCACTTCAGCCTCTGGATTAGTCCGTTTTCACGCTGCTAATAAAGACATACCTGAGATTGGGTAATTTATAAAGAAAAAGAGGTGTGTTTTTTTTGTTTGTTTGTTTGTTTTTTGAGATGGAGTCTAGCTTTGTTGCCAGGCTGGAGTCCAGTGGCGCTATCTCAGCTCACTGCAACCTCTGCTTCCTGGGTTCAAGCTATTCTCCTGCCTCAGCCTCCCGAGTAGCTGGGATTACAGGCACGTGCTGCCACGTCCAGCTAATTTTTGTATTTTTAGTAGAGACAGGGTTTCACCATGTTGGCCAGGATGGTCTCAATCTCGTGACCTCGTGATCCACCCACCTCGGCCTCCCAAAATGCTGGGATTACAGGAATGAGCCACCGCACCCGGCCAAGAAAAAGAGTTTTAATGGACTCAGTTCCACAGGCCTGGGAGGCCTCACAATCATGGCAGAGGGCGAAAAGCACATCTTACATAGCAGCAGGCAAGAGAGAAAATGAGAGCAAAGTGAAAGGGGTTTCCCCTTATCAAAACTGTCAGATCTCCTGAGACTTATTCACTATCACAAGAACAGTATGGGGAAAACTGCCCCCATGATTCAATTATCTCTGACCAGGTCCCTCCCACAACAGTAGGAATTATGGAAACTACAACTCAAGATGAGATATGGATGGGGACACAGCCAAATCATATCAGCCTTCCAAGTAGCTGGGACCACTGGCAAGTGCCACCATGCCTGGCTAATTTTTTTTTTTTTTTTTTTGTATTTTGTAGAGACAGGGTCTTAACATGTTGCCCAGGCTGGTCTTGAACTCCTGGGCTCAAGTGATTCACACACCTTGACTTCCCAAAGTGCTGGGACCACAGGCATGAGCCACCATGCCTGCCACTTTTGTACCTTTTCAATGGGCATATAAAGGATTTTTAAAACATATGTACTATAGATTATTCTGTGACTTATTTTATTCACTTAATATTTTATGCATAGATTTTCACCTAATTTTTTTCTATCTGTTATATGCTATTAGTTGCTTGGATTATACCATAATTAATTTAACTTTGCCCCATATTGCCAGGAATTTATTTCGTTGCCAGTATTTTGCTATTATAGACAATACTGTAATAAAAATACCTGTACTTTTATCTTGGAGCATGTTAAGCATTTTTAATAATAGATTTCTAGGTGGAAGTGCTATGTCAAAGAGTATACAGGTACTTGTTTTCCAAAAACAGTGCCAAAAGGGATCATAAAAACTGTACCAATGCAGAGCCCAAATGCCGCTGTGAGAAAGGGCCTACCTTTGCTGACTTCTCAGCTTGTCAACAGATCACCCTTTGCTCTTCATCTTGTATGTAGCTCTAAGCAGTACTCTCTGTCCTCTATCTGAATTATTCATCTTTAAATGTGAAAAATTTATCTAGGACTTTCAAACTAAAAGAGTTAAATTCTGAACATTAAGGTATAATGAAAGAGCCTACAGGATAATTTAAATACATCATTAACTGGCTAATATGACAAGAAATTCCAATCAACCTTTATCAGTTGTATCTCTTTTCAATGACCCTTCAACCCACTTGCCTTTAAACTACTTTGAGCTGTAGAACTAGTTTGCAAATTCTCCTGAGGAATGTAAATGACTTGCATTTTCCCTCATCCCCCTGACAATTTTCATTCACTATTTAACAGGCAATTATCTGGCCATCCATAGTTACAAATAACTCTCCAGGAGAATGGAGTGTCCTTTGAGTTCAGTGAAGAGGGGCAAATCCATATGCCAGTAATATCCACAATTTTAGTTCTGTACTCTTTTCTCCTTGAAGTCTCTTCACCAACTTTTTCTCCTGATCTTTTGTGTGACAAATCTATTAATAATAGAACATTTCCCAAGAATTGGCAAATCGTAAATATGTTGAGAAATGTTTCATTATCTCTGAGTCGCCACTTAATAAAGTTATGTATACTACAACTTTTAACCATGAAATAAATTTCCTAGGCTCTGAAGTATAACATATGAAAGGAATAAATTAATTTCTTCAAATTTAATTCAATTAACCAAATATTTACTATGCACCTTTACTTCGCTAGGCACTGTTTTAGAAGCAAACAGTCCACAAAAGTAAATAAGATGGGGAATTTAAATAGATACGATTAAGAGGGAAGATTAAAATACTCATAGTCATGATGGAGACCATATTGTAATTGTTATGATAAAAGTCTAAGAGAGGTTTAGCAATGTACATGGGAGAATAGAGGAGGGGAGACTGGAAAGAAAGGGTTTCTGAGCAGCTTCTTCATGTTCCATTTAGCTATGGGTAGCCACCACTAACCTGGCACATTTGGCTTATTCTTTCAATTGAAACTTTTTCTGATATTGAAATGAGGATGAAAGAAGAAAAACATGTCAAGTAAGCACTAACTTATTTCAACATTTGCTATACATAATTATGTAGATGTAGATATATACTCTCATGAGTCCTCAAGACAGTTCTGTATAATACATATTATTTTTCTTGACTCCTCCATTTTCTCTTAGGCACCACTTGTCCCATTGCTACTCTTTGATTTATTTCACAAGTGTTAAAGATGATAAACTTGCTGTTATATATCTATGATACTGTTCCGTATCTGTAAACCTATGGTAGAATAGAGGCTGGAACCTAGGGAGAGATTATTGAAGGATACGGTAATAAAGATTGAAGAGCAGTTAAAAAAAAATCCATGTCAGAAATTGTATGAAAGGAAGCCCGCCTGTTTCTGCTCTCTGTAGTTGTGCTTCAGGACTTACCCATGGTCCTCTTCTTTGCTATGTCCTGAATTAGTCAATCAATCAGCCAGCAAGTCAACCTCAATCCCCAGCCCCCACCTCACATTCACCACCAGCACCAAAATACCCCCAGCCCTACACATAGATTAACTCAGTACATTTATTAAAAACTGATGAGAAAAGTTTTCTTATAAGTTAATTATAAAATTTGAATTTAATTACTAGGTGAAAGGGAACTCATATTTTAAAGCACAAGAAATATAGGGACTGAAAATAAAATGAGAAAGAAAAAAATTTTGAACCTGAATGGAATTTTAAATTTCCCCAAAACCTCCATGAAAAATAACAGACCTCTCACTTTATTTTTATTTATTTATTTATTTATTTATTTATTTATTTATTTATTTATTTTGAGAAGGAGTCTCACTCTGTCACCCAGGCTGGAGTGCTGTGGCGTGATCTCAGCTCACTGCAGCCTCCACCTCTGGGGTTCAAGCAATTCTCCTGCCTCAGCCTCCCAAGTAGCTGGGATTACAGGCGTGCGCCATCACGCCTGGCTAATCTTTTTGTATTTTTAGTAGAGACGGAGTTGCATCATGTTGGCCAGGCTGGTCTTGAACTCCTGACCTCAGGTGATGTGCCTGCCTCAGCCTCCCAAAGTGTTGGGATTACAGGAGTGAGCCACCACGCCCGGCCGACCAGACCTCTCACTTTAAAATGCTCATTAATTGTTGAATTCAGTTAGTGATACTTTGTGTGTTTTCCTGGCTCCTTATCTTTTATCACTTGTTTTTGCCATCCAAACATTTTAATTTCTCATCTTTCTTTTTGCCTTCCTTTCTTTTCTCTGTGGAGACTGAAATACACTTTTTTCTTGGCCTTTGGGGTATTCTGAATAAGGTAAATTTAACTCCTCATCACCATTTTATGATTTGCTCATTGAAATAAATTACCATCAATTCTCTTCTACTTTTATCATTAGGGTGAGTTTTTTTATTTTTTAAATCCTGTCTGTACTAACTATAAAGTACATGGAGGGCTTTCCATGCAAGTGACTGTCATCAGAGATACTGGGAAAACTGACAAGAAATAATATTAAATATGTGGACTATCAACTGAAAAAAAAGCTGTTTAGCCATTGTAACTCATCTATTGAGGTCTAATTAGATAACTGAGGAATTAAGGTACAACATTAGGATTTAAATGATAAAGATTTTTGGTTCTGTAAGTCTCTAAAAGCCCTACAAATTCTGCCGCAACTATTTCTAGTTGATATACCAATTACATCTTATTAATGTATTCCATTCTGATGATAATGGCAACTGTTGACTAGAAACTGTTTACAAATAGGGCTGCTTTATGACATTCCTGGGCCTTAGGTCCTTGCCCTATTAGCCCTGTGTTTCATCAAAAAACAAATATATGTTTTATGCACACACACACACGTATACGTATGTGTGTATAAAATATATAATCAATATAACATATATAAAATGTATATTTAAGAATTGTTTTGGTAGAAAAAAGACTATAATCTATCCAGGGTAAACACTTAAACATTATCTCCAACCCCAAGAGTTCATTTTTTCCCTTCTGACTCGTAAAGAAGGTAAAATATCTTTATATGCTCCTAAAACTATCTTGGGCCCTAAGCTCTGTGTCTGCTGTGCCTAATGGGTAAGTTGGCCTTGCTCTCAAAAATCTCCATGGCTATCTCCCAATCTCCTTCAAGTCTTTGCTCAAAATATCATCTCAGAAGCACCTACCCTGGCCACTCTATTTAAAATTACACCTTCCCTTACCCCCACACTTCTGATCTTTCTTACTTTGCTTTGTTTTCTTTTCTTGTCACATGTCAGCCTTTAATGTATTACATATCAATATTTACTTGTTACTGAAGTTTTTCTCTTCCATCTAGAATATAAGCTCCATGAGGTTACCAATGTATTATCTCCACATTCCTGAATAGTGCCTGGTGTAGAGTAGTGATTTCATAATTTTCTCTTGAATACAGTAGAAAGGAAATGGCCTTTATTTTTTTCTTTATGTTTTTAAAAATTGCACTTTATTTTTTTGATGGTCTAGAAACTAAGAGGTAAGATGGAGGAAGATTTATTAGGAGGAATTAGGTTCATGTACTTACAGATGCTGAAAAGTCCAATGATCAGCTGTCTGCAAGCTGGAGACCCAGGAGAGCCAATGGCATGGGTTTCAGTCTGACAGCAGGAGAAGACTGCACAAGCAATCAGGCAGAAGAGGTGAATTCTTCCTTCCTCTGCATTTTGTTTGATTTAGGCCTTCAAAGGATTGGATGATTCCTGCCTACACTGAGGAGAGGAATCTGCTTTACTCAGTCCTCCAATTCAAATGCTAATCTCATCCAAAAACACCCTCGCAGACCCACCCAGAAATAATGTTTAGCCAAATATCTGGGCACCCTGTGATCCAGTCAAGTTGACACATTACATCTTATCAAAAAGGGCATTATAAATCCTATTTAAAAAATTAAAAAGGATCCTTGGGACAATGAGAAGCTAGGAAAGTGTTAAGCCTGGAACATCTTTGTGTGTGAGAGAGACTTTTTATTATTCATTTCTATAATAAAGAATAACGTAGTCAATGGTCGTAGGCTAGTGTGACAACTTGGTTGGGTATTGTTAGTGACTTTTTATTTTGTAAAATAAAAGTTCATATTCACTGATTTTATTATAAATGCTTCATTCCTATTAATGAGATACCATCACATCAGATATGACTGATATTGAATTCAACTTAATGAGACAAATCTGCTGTTATTCTCTTAAACATATTTTTATCGCCAATCTGTGTTCATATAACTAATCATCATATAAATGAAAATAGTGGGTTACCACATCTTAATTTGTTACAACTATTTCCACTGGGACAGTTCCAAAGCTAAAAGCTAAAAACTGTTCAGAGAAAACATCAAGAAATAAAAACTTTCCATACCTTCAAAGGGTAACTGTTTCTGTAGAAACTAGTGTAAAAACAAAATAGATAATACAGATCAGTCATTTCAACCCACATAGACAATATGAGGAAATTCCATTTTTCTCAAACATTAGGGTAATGCATATGTGAAATAAATACTGTGGGGGCAAGTAAATATTTCTTGTCTCTAACAATCAGTTGGCAAATATTTATTGGTTCTCTATTATGGATAAGAATCTGTATTTTATAGCAGTGTGATACAAAATATCATGATACAAAATGTTGTCAGATCCTAGTCTTGACCTAGAAAAATTTTTGCACTTGTACTTGAGGTGGAATACCAAGACAAAAATGTATGACTTGCAGAGATTAATTAACAGGTAAATTTGTGTTGCCAGAAGCCCAAGACTACTGTGGGCTTCATGGTACCAGCTCTTAGGCATTCTCACAGCTCAGCAGCTGAAAGTTTATGCCTGCTTCAACAGAGACCATCCTTTGCGATGGTTGACCTTGTTCTTCATATATAGCCTCAGTTTACCAGTTAAGTGATATTGTGGCAGCTAAATGAAAGCCAGTTATTTAACTCCTTGAGCTTCAGTATACTCATAAAATAGAGATAACAATTCCTATTAGATATAGTTGCTGTTAGGATCACAGGTGATGATTTAAAATGCCTGTCATACCTGCCACCTAAAGAGTTGTAATAGCTCTTTTATTTATTTATTTAAATTGATAAATAAAATTATATATATGCTTATTGTATACCTGACATTTTGACATATGTATAAATTGTGGAAAGGCTAAGTCAAGCTAAGTAACATAGGCATTATCTCATATACTAATTGTTTTTTTCTTGAGGTGACAACACTTAAAATTTACTCCGTTAGCTATTTTCAAAAATACAATGAATTGTTATCAACTATTATTGCCATGTTATACAATAGACCTTTTAAATTTATTTTTCCTACCTAAATGATTTGTATCCTTTGGCTAACTTCTCTCCATGTTCTATTCCCCACCCCTAGTAGCCACCATTCTACTTCACTTTTATGAGTTCCACTGTTTTGGATTTCACATGTAAGTGAGGGTGTATGTCTGGGAAAAGAGGAATGTTCCAAGGTGAATAGGCAAATGCAAATCTACCCCCAAAGGCCAAGGGAGCTGAAAGGCTGAAGAAAGAGGCTGACAAATCCAGTTTCTCAGAAAGAAGCATTTACTACGGACTTAGGAACTGAAGTATGTCTCTGGTGGCTGAGATACAGTGGATCTCTCCCTATCCGCCCTCCAGAAAGTATTTGTTTATATAGTAACTTTAGGAAAAAGACATGTGCAACTGGTCATATCTCAGACTTTCTTGCCAAGACTCATGACCGCTACAGGCATTGTTTAAAGACCTTGCAGTGGAACATCTTGGAATGTGGGTCAAACACTGATCATCATGGCGGTTTTGCTTCAAAATGGCATCACTCTTGCCATGCAACAGGCTATTTTCCTACAAGAAACATAAGTAAAGAAAAATGAGAGAACTGTTTGACTGTATTTTGGTAGTGCTCAGATAACTTTGAATGTGCCATGTGGAAAAACCAAGGTAAATGTTTTCATAGAGTTTTGGAAGTTGGAAAAGAAGATGTTCAAATCTAATTTGATAAACAGTATGGAACTTATTAATAGGATCATTTTTGGTTATACCCTGATTCCTCTGCAACTAAGTTATTTCTTAAAAAAAAAACCTCTTTACTTTCTGGTTAAAAAGTTTTCTAAAATGTTTGTTTCTTATGTCATCATGCCACCAATATATGTTTCTTTGTAACAATCTTCTTATTGCTTGTTAACTGTCTCTCTCCTCTACTACAGTCTCCTTGAGGGCAGGGCTGAGCCTCTGTTGTCTATCACTACATCCTCAATGTCTAGCAGAAATCCTGGTATGGATTAATAGGCTTCCCCCTTCCTCTACTAACAGACGTGTCTTTTCATAGTTGTCAAGCTTGGTGTTTTAGAAGGATTGCAGGTGGTGGAATAAGGGAATCCTGAATTTAATCACCTTTCCAGTACTTATGAGCTGTGCAGTCTCGTATTTGGTAAGCCTGGTTTTCTTAGTTGTCAAATTAGGATAAGAAATTATCTATGGAATTGTTAATAAGAAATTAAAATGAATGTTTATAAAGAACCAATATAGAGTATGAATCATAGGAGGTGTTCAAAAAATGAAACTGTTACTTTTACTAAGCATTCGATGCATTTCCGGAGTTAGTTTCTGAGTTTCACACCAGATTATTCATTATTCCATTCAATTCTTTATGGAAAAACTTAGGAAAAGAAAATAAGACAAAGTAAAACTAATAAAACAGCAATCTGTTTAATGGCATATATAAAAAGAGAAAGGAACAATTTCTATTGATGACAATTTGTAAATATTGTCCATTCTCATTTATTCTCAATATCAACAGAAAGTGTATCATTCATTTATCAATTTATCAGATATATATTGAGAACCTATAAGCCGTATTTAGAAATTCTGAAGACAAGAAAATGTGATAGGAAACATTGTCGTACTTTAATGGGGGCATTCTACTGTCAGAAAAACAAAAACAATCACAGATTTAAAAATATATCGCATGATGTCAGTGTTGGTCATAAAATATGTGCTATTAAGAAGAAAATAAAACAGGGCAATGGTATAGGAAGTTATGGTTGCATGGGGAGAGGAAGTACATTGAGAGCCTTCTCACAAGAAGTTACATTTAAGCAGTCACAAATAAAGAGGTATCCAAGAGATACAATATGTGGGTAACAAAGAGTGTTCCTAGAAAAGGAAACATCAAATGCAAAGGTCCAAAGGTGGAAACACGCCTGTTGTGCTTGAAGGACAGTGTGAGCCAGAGAGAATGGAAATGCAGAAGGCGGGGGGTGGGGGAATCAGCCTGGCCAACGTGGTGAAACCCTGTCTTTACTAAAAATAAAAAAAATTAGTTGGGTGTGGTGGTGGGCACCTGTAATCCCAGCTACTCAGGAGGCTGAGGCAGGAGAATCGCTTGAACCCGGTAGGAGGAGGTTGCAGTCAGCTGAGATCATGCCACTGCACTCCAGCTTGGGTGACAAAGTGAGACTCCATCTCAAAAAAAAAAAAAAAAAAAGATAAAACTATAAGACATCTTAGAAGAAACACAGGAAGCCATCTTCATGACCTTGTGGTAGGTAAAGATTTCCTAAATAGTACCTAAGAAGCATGAAACAGAAAAGGAAAGCTGAAGCCCCCAAAATGCAGACATTAAAATTACCAAAATTAATCATTTTTATTAAAGTCACCTTTAAAAAAAAATAAAAAGGTAAGCCAGAAGCTGGGAGAAAATAATTGCAATGCCTATATCTGATATTCTAATATCCACATATGTGCATATATATATCCATAGGTATATGTTTGTGTATATATATCCATGTGCATATAAACACACACACACACACACACACACACATACTTGTGATTGCCTGGGGGTAAGATTACTTGAAAAGAGGCATGATGGATTTTTCTAGACTAATATAAATGTTGTATATTTTGATTTGGGTGGTAGTTATATGAGTGTAAAAATTGTCAAAATGTAAAAACTGAAACTTATGTTCTATACACATTAAATCTGCATTTATTGTATGCAAATTATACCTTAATTAAAAAACAAAAAAAAATTAAAAAGGACATTCGTGCTCTGTCAGTATGTAAATTTGGAATGTACTTTTTTTTTTCTGCCATTCTTCTGACTGATAGGGAGCTCAGACCTGTGCAACAGAGAAATCAGCTTTGAGTGCCATCTTAAAGCTGAGTATAAGGCTCAAATGTTTTTGGTGAATAATTTTATTTTATTTACCTGACAGTACTTTGCTCTTTGTTTCACATTCTATTAGCTGGCATTGGATTGTAGCGAAGTTCTTAGGTTGAATCATTGAGACATTTTTAAAAAGCTGTTATGGCAGGAATTATGAGGTCTTTGTAATTACAGTTTTATAATTCTTTTGTTGAACAAATTTTAATGAATAGTTGAGCTTAATCTGGAAATACTGTTGGCTTTACAAATGCTCTGCACACAGAACTCAAGAAAGTGCTTTTGGCTGGGTGTGGTAGCTCATGCCTGTAATCCCAGTGCTTTGAGAGGCTGAGACAGGAGGTTTGCTTGAGGACAGGAGTATGAGACCAGCCTGGGCAACATAGTGAGACCCTGTCTTAAAAAAAAGAAAGAAAGAGAGAGAGAGAAGAAGGAAGGAAGGAATGAAGAAAGGAAGAAAATTCTAAATTCTTTTATCTGACATCTTTGACAGTGGGTTAGAGAGGAGAATTAGGAAGATTCAAAGCAAATGTATTCCTGGACATGGGTGGGCTGAGTTGGGGTAATGGGGTTAGACTTCAAAACAATCTTACCTACTTTTGGTGATAAAGCCAGTGGGAAAATAAATGGCTAGACCCTGTTTAATTTATTCCTTTGCTCCTTGATTTCCACCAAACAACAATTACATTACTGTGGGAGAAAAAGTTTGTGGCAATAAAATACAAAACTAAATTAACTTTCTTCTCTTCAAAGAGATGGACCATTCTGTAAATCATAATTCAATATATAGAATTCCAAAGTGGAGTTGTTTGTCATTTCACTTCTAGAATCCCATAGATTGTGATCTGGAAGAACATTCAGGGCAGTAAAAGTGGCTCCTCCTGATTTAGAAATGTAGAGCCTTTAAAATTTATTTTCTATAACCGGTGTTTCATCATATTGGCATTCCACGCAGGTGCAGTGTCCTGCTGAGCAGTGACTTAACACAGCCCTGGAGCTGGATTAGATCATACATTTAGATTCATCACAGCACAACAATTTATATGTAGTTTTCCCGAATGAAACATTAGGGAAAATAAGTTCAGAAATGAACTGAGTAAATCTCTTGAATTGAGATTGATGCCCAGATCTCAAATTATCCTTATAGAAAACATCCTGTATGCTGCAGTTTGGTTTCAGGGTTTCCAAGACAATTGACTGATTTACGATATTGCTTTAAGGCTGAGTTATCAGTTTGCAAGCTATTATGAATGCACAGAATCAATAAAATTGTTTAGGAACACCTTGATGCAAAGAAAAAAATCTCAATATTTTACAATTTCTCAACTCTTCAGATACTAGCATATACCCAGCGAAATGCATCTGAACCTAATATCTGACTTTTTCTTGGCAGTCGTGTTATGGTTCCCCTTTAATAAGCTTACAGCGATTAACACTGTCAAAATGAGAATGCTTTATACCCTCATCCTGAGTTTGCCAAATCTTTTTTTTGTATATGAGTACCTGATTCAGGAAAATACACATAGCATTTGCTTGATATTTTTCAATGGATAAATAAATGAAACAGTTAATTCATATTACGTAATTTAATAGTGAATTGAATACTGTTTTTCTTGCCTTTCTAATGGTTTCTCATGCATTGATTTCATCTTCCCAAGGAGGGTTTTCATCTTCTATGGGGTACTTTTTTAAAACATATATGCAATATTTTCTGTGAATAGCATACTGCTATGACCATACTAGGTGCTTAGCGAATGATGGATAATTAATTACACATTGTCATCAGCATCAAAACATCTTTGATCATGGTTTTATGGCTTTTTATTCCCCTTAGTTTAAGTGGTACTACTAAACATTAGTTTATCCTCTACTTATGCTATGCCATTACAGTTTTTAAATATTCCTTTGTCTCTGGTAATGAACTTCCTCCATCTGTATTCTTCCTGAATTTCCAGTCCTGCGTTTTAATGTGTTGTTTGGTTTATTCCTGAGTCTCATTCTTGGGTCTTCCTCTGCCCTAAAGTATCTTCTCCCTCACCCACCTTGCAGAAAAACAGATTTCAGTTCAGAGAGCATTTCACCATACACCAAAAACATGCCAGGTACTGTACTAAGCACAGGTGACCCAAATGAGAGATGGCTCCTCTACTCAAAGATTTTGCAGCCTGGTGGAAGACAAACATTATTTCCATGGAGAAATTACAGAAACATGTGCAAGTTACCATCAGAGCATAGGCTACCTACTTCAGCCTAGTGCGAGGACACCCTCTGTGGCAGGAAAGCTGGCACAGGATGTGAGTTCAGCAGTTCTAAAAGAGTAAGGCTAATGAAGTCTCTTCCTCAAAGCTACAAGGACTTCTCTGATTTATAGAATGGGCACAGTTGTGAGGTGATGATGGATGACAAGGTTCATAGGCCAGAGGAAGAGACTGAAAGGCTGGCAAAGTGAGAGGGAGAATCATAAGCAGATATACAATGTGCAGATATGAAGATGGAATGAGAAAAGCAGCCAGAGAAGATCATGAAGCAATAGATAGAATGGCTGCATGTTAGGGTAGTTACAGGGCAGGTTCTAGGTACAGAGACTATTACCATTGCAGGCTTCCCATGATGGGGTGGAAGGGCCAGGTGAGCAGGGAAGGCCATGGATAGAGTAAACATGGACTGCATCTAGGGTTGGGAATTATGTTTAGGAAGAGGAGTTGGTAACTCTAAAGACAAGGTCCTTCCCACTGTATAATATTTGCATTTCATGTATATGTTCATGCTTAGAATACCTGTGGAATGAATTGATACACTTTTATTTTGGGGTGGGTTTATATACACATTCTCAATAAATCCTTTTGCGCTGTTTCTAAAGAACTAAATTCCTTGCCACCCAAGCCTGATGTTGTAACAGAGAAACAATAGATAAAGACATAGAGCTCAAACGCCAAGGGCAAGGGCCTGGATGTGCCTGCCTCAGGGCCAGTTACCTTGTTTTTGCCATAGTTTCTTTAAAAATAAAATGGAGCTAATAATAGCCTCCCATAGATTTGTCATCAAAATTAAATGGGCTTACATGAAAGCCCTAAGAACAGTGGTAACTTGGAAGTGGTCAGGGAATGCTCACCATTGTTCGGATAATTATTTTCTGGAAAGGATGGACATAGCCAATGAGTGTGACCAGATTTTGGTGCTCAGAGAAACAGACAAAATAGACCATCTTCAAGAAAGTGATGTTAACAACCTTATTTCTTATAGATGTGTTACCTATAAGTAAGAGAATGAGACCTAACCCACAGCTGGTTAGATGAAGCTCTACCTGAAATAAATTAGAAACGAAATCCCAGTACAGTAGATATATTTAGAAGATAAACTGAGGACATTAATTTTATTGACTGCTACATTAAAATTTGTGAGCAATCACATCGAATAGATATATGTATGTGTGTGTGTTTGTGTGCGTATATGTCTATATGTATGTATATCTATGTAATGAATATGTACATATTCTCAGCAATGATATTTTGTCCCACAGAGAATTAGAGTTCCTTAACTCTTCTTTTGCTTGATTTTAAGCTTCTTTGAGCTTAAATCTAAAAGAATACCAACAAGAAGATGCCTAGACAAATTTCTTAGATTCTGTGATGAAAGCAATCTGAAACCTTACTTACAGAAAGTGTCATAGTAAACAGCTTGTTTTCTTGAGTTGAATTCAAAAGAGGAGGATCTTGAGTGAAATGAATGTTAACAAAAAGCACAAGAAACATCTTAGCTCTGAAAAGTTAAAGTGGTCCTTTTAACCTATGTGAATAAAGCATAATTTACACAACTCTGAGCACTGGGTTAAAGGGAAGAAGTGAGGTAGATTTGGCACAAAATTACTTTTGACACATGCCATGTATTATTTACCAGAAAATTCTACCACGTTCATTAATATGACAGGCATAGTCACTTGATTAGCTGAAGCCAATTGGTCAGTACATATAGTGAAATTTGGTTCAGATGTTTCTCGGTGGATGTGGAGAGAGGATGATAATCAGAAACTCAAATAGCTGCCTCATAAAGAAATGTCTGTTTTTACCTCAGAAAAATTCAGTGACAATAAAATGAGTGGAAAGAAAGAATGCTTTGAGGCTTTGGGAAGAAAGAATTACGTTAAACAGAACCTAATGTGTAATCATTTTTTACTCTCTAAGAAAGACTTATTCTCCTTACACTTCCTGCTTTATATGTACAAGCCTCCTTTGGATCCATCAACCTCATGGTTTTTCATGAGGACAAGTCAGTGCTTTGTTCTCACCTTGTGATGCCTCTGAAAATGGCCTCCGTGTTCCTAGTCTAAGAAATCGATTTGATTCCTTGTCTTTTCCCACAGCCTCATGTCTCCCCTGGGACAGCTTACTATACAAACAAAATATGAAACACGCCTACAGTTTTTACAGTGACAGAGCCAAAGCTTTTTCTGTTATCGTTTGCGTAGCCCTTGGGGAAATATCAGAATGGGGATTGATCTTGGCAAACAGATAGTCCACAGAGATGGTTGAGTTTAATAAACCCCTGCTATAAAAGAATCATATTTAAGTTCCAGCAAGTCTCAAAGCTCATTCCGCCAAGGCTATCTAATATCTTGCCTCCTCAGTTACAAATTAAATTTCTCTTTGTCACTGTTTCTTTGGAGTCTATTTTGAATGAGATAAAAGATGAAGGCCCTCCATCAGCCCATTCTCTGCATTACAGAAAGCTCAGTCCCGTAGGCTAATTACTTTGATAGGTGTTCCAGACGAAGCAATGGCTCTGTAATAAATATTACTTAGTCTAGGTGACGCTACCTTTTGAGGACTATGGAAGTGCTATTATTCATCGCTATTCTTACCCAGACGTCTTAAGAGAACTTGTTTTACTCATGGCATTCAAGGAAGAACAGATATGAAAATAAATTAAATAGTTCTTTTGGCAAATGATTGCCTTAAATCCAAAAGTAGTTGGTTGTAATATGATAGTATTGACTGATGGTTCTGAAATAATTTGCTATCATTTACATATATAATGCACACGTGATATATATACACATATATGTAAAATGATATATAAATTTGCACTATATATTATATATGATTCTAATATGTATGATATATAGTATTTGTATATATTACATATCCTACATTGTATATAAATATGCATGAATATATATGTGTACATACATATTTAGGATTAATAACATGAAAAATTATCCTATGACAAACTTCTTCAGCCTTGGTTTTCACAACTTTGAAAAGACTGGTTTGGACTAGATGAACTTTTAGTCCTTAAGTTCAATTATACATAAGTTTCGGTCAATTGATTGTTGTACAATGGTTATTTAAGTTCTCAAACAAATAAATTTGGAAGACACCATACATCATAGCAACCCCATCACAAACATTTTCTCTGGGACTTTGAAAGAAAATAAAACAGACCTATTTGAATAGAGCTTATGACCTCTCCCACTGCTCCCTGTTTGATTTGCATCGTGGTAATTACGCATGTAAATTACCAGGTGGATTGTGATTTATTAGAGGGAAAGAATCCAGTCTTCTCCATTTGTGAGGCCTAAAGTAGAACTTACATATTGTTGCCATAAAAGCATGTGGCTAAATTATTAAACAACTTAGAAGAGCTCTCAATCATCATTACTTTAGCTTTTATTAATAGCAGTATCACTGGACCACCTTCAACCCCTACACATACCAACATCTCTCGGTGTGAACAGTGGTTTTTCTAGCCCCTGTGTTAATATTGTGTTGCATGGGGCAGCAGCCCAGTCACCTCAAATAAGCTACTGGAATGGATTTATATTTATGGCATTTGATTTACTAACAATACACCTGAGGCTGTGGGCCTCATGCATGTGGGACAAATGCATAATTCATGCACATTCAGCATTTTAAACTCTACTCAGGGTTTACTTTTACAAGCCACATTGATTTTGATTTAAAACCCTAAAGAATAAGCAGAACCAAGCTGCTAGGTTATTTTTATTAATAATATTTTATTCTTTACCATTGGATAAGATGATAACGATGACAAAGCCCTTGCTAAACCTAGGTTCACAGTGGGAATAAAGACCTTCCTGAGAGTTATGTTCTAAGAATAATACATTGAGTTTGAGGTTTAACCAAGACACTATTTAAGTTTATTTACAATTTGGAAATAAACAGATGTTCTTTAAAAGGATGAGCAGCTTACATCACTCCCTAATCTAGGAAAGCCACCACTCTGAAGAGCCTGACACTTTCAGTGAGTACTTAACACACTATCTTGAGTAGAATTTTATTACTAACTGCCAGGCAGCACTGTCAGAAGGCAGAGAGACCAAGAACACAATGTCTTCTACTTCAGTACACTAGAGTATTCTTTTGGAATCTGGAATGTGGATAACATGCTACCAATGCTATCCTTGCATTCTATTCTTACTTTAGAAATGTTAAAAAAAAAAAAGCACAAAAAACAACAACTAAAACAGTTGGAAATTACTTCTAGCATTGTGTAAACATGTCTTTTTCTGAGCCTCAGTTTCTTCACTTGTGAAATACACACAACCTCAAAGACCCATTTCAGTTCAATTGTTCTTTTGCCTCTTAGTTCCCAATCTGAGAGAGCAAATGAAATAGCTAGAGCCACTTCTTAGAAGGGACATCCTGGGAAGTGCTTTTTCAAAAGAGGGGGGAAAGGCATGTAGTGAATTCACATTCCAGTCTGCAAGGAATAGCTTGCCAAGAGTCATTTCCCTTAAGCTAACTACATAGGGAAGTGTCCTTAAGCGCTTTCTGGTCAGCTGAAGAAACCTCCACATTCAATAATGTCTACTATGGGGAGTAGGTCTGCTTGGAATGAAGAGATGCATAAATATTCCAAATGTCCTCAGAGTTTAACTATTCTTTAGCCTCACTGGTAATGATATATGTGTGTGGAGGGCAGTGGGTGTTTGTATACCACAAATTTACACATTTTACCAAACTTAATTGTGCCCTCTACAAGGGATGGTAAAGGGGGAGTTTTAATTTTGATTATTATCTACATTCCCAACACTCTTAAACCCAGGCATGTCTACTAGGATGTTTTGATGACATTTAAACTCAGCATGTTCTGAATCAAACTCCTTCGATTTCTTCCTACACTCACTCCTCTCTCTGTGTTCAAGTCACAATCAAGGGCATTACTGTCCAATCAACTGCACAAGGTAGAACTCAAGTGATCACCCTTGACAAGTTGCTCTCCTTCAGCCCCTGCATCCCATCCATCAAGTTCCTTCCATTTAACCCCCTAAAAGTCTCTCAAATCTGTCCACCCCTCTTCATCTCTGCAGACCCCACTGTTGCACCCTCATTCTCCTGTCTCACTTGGATTGTTCAGATATCCTTCTGGAACACTGCTCTGATTCATTCTCCATAGTACTTCCAGAGTGACCTTTTCAATACCAAGACTTCTCTGATTAATAATAAAAAAAATTCGTAGTGATCTTTCAATACCAAGACTTCTCTGATTAAAAAAAAAATCATTGGAAACTCCTTATTATTCTTAGGATAAGGAAGACAAGGCCCTGCATGGCTTGATCTCCTTCAAACTCTTCTGATTCATCTTGTACCATTACTCCCCTCTCCCCTGCCACAACTCCAAGACAAAATGGGCTCAAATTAACTCTTGAGTCACATCTTGCTTCCTTTTGCTTTAGATCCTCAACCCATGGTTGCTTCCCTGTCACAATATTCTCTTCCATGCTTTGGTTGGTTAATTTCCACTATGTTGCAGCTCCAATGCCACTTCCTTGGAGAAGCCTTTCTTGACCCCCCATATTGGACTAAAGGTGCCTCTCGTAGCTTCTTAAGAATTTTCTTCTTAACACCTATTATAGTTAATACTGTGCATCGCTACTCAGTGGATCCTTCAGTCAAGTCTAAGGTCAAGGTCTGAGGCTGTTCTTGCTCATTGTCACATCATCTAACATAATGCCTGGTTTACAGTCAATACCTGTGGAATGAATTTAAAGTTGTTCTAGGTAAATCACTTAATTCATTAGATATTTAGAGTGAAAGTATTTGTTCACATAGATAATTGTGAATTACAAGAAACCAGTTTGCTAATTACTTTCAGCATGTATAAAAGTTTGTCCCTAATAGTACGTTTTTAATCTTTCCAGTAAATGGACATACCTTCCACTTCAAAAAAGGAGACTTTTCCCAAAATAGTCAAGTCAGCAGCAACATTTGGACATAGCCAAAAGGATTCCATAACCTTGATTTTTCCTTTAATGATATACAAAATGTAATATTCTTTTACCCATAATCATACCTCTGCCATTGTTCACTGTCAGTGAAGGGTGAAGGTATCTACAAACCATGTCACGCTGGAAAGTGGCTAAAGGAACTGGAGGCAAGAGGATTAATAAAAGGTACATGGCAGTCTTCACAAGTTTATAATGCTTTGGGATAGAGGAGGCAGAGTTTTGTTTGGCTGAAAGGCAAAACTAGGACACATGTGTGGAAATTATACAGATTACAAATCTAGGTTTTAAATTAATTAACAAAGAGCTTGTTAACATCATGCGATGTGTGCTTAGCAATGAAATGGGCCATTTCCTGAGTTAAGGAACACTTTGCCAAATCAGAGATGCTGTGAAAGAGATTCCTACATTGGTCTCTGGGCTGCCTGCATAAAGGTCTCTCCCTGGCTTGGGTTTACAGAAGGAAATAACCATCTAGGGCTCTGTTTGGTACCTAAAAGGTTGTCCAGCTACGTATCCAAATTTGTTTGAAGGACTCTGCTTAACTGATAAATTCAGTTTTGATATGTATTGAATCCACATGTGTAGAGGTAGCTAACTCTTTAATGTATTTTTTTTTTAAAAAACTGATTGAAGAGTTTACACGTTAAAAAAAATAAAAAAAGAAACTTTTCCCAGTTCAATTTAAGGAATATTATTATATAGTAATATGCATGACATTTTCAAACAACTGGCTATTTTATGATTAATTGCTAATATTTCAGACAGGCACTGTATTTCCTATCTACTTATTTTGCCAACATTTGATTATGGTAAGGCAATTTATAGACAGGTTAGCTTGCTGTTTTTAATGAACTGGATGTGCTCTCTAATGGAATTGCTAAATTGGTGTTAAACTGTAGCTTAGAGTCTTATTATTGTGAGATTCTATCTTCTTTTCATTGGTTTTCTTCATCACAGAGAAGAGACTTGAATTGGCTTCAGTTAGAATAGTGAAGAATAATTGTCAGTTTTTATAGGAATAACCCTATATCATTGACATAGTTTAATTTTTATCAGACATTTAGTCTGGAGAATATAAAGAATCCTTTACTCTTTATTTTTATTATCAAATCTGAATTATTCTTATATTTTGAATTATATTTATGGCCCTTATCGCAAATGCCTTATCTTTTAGTTGCAGAACTTAGTTTCAAACTCAACATGAATAATATATATCACATTTTAAAATTTCATTACATCATGTAAGTCTCCTCTGGGCCCTCAATTTCTTGGTGAGAAATTCAACCTCAGTTGAGTTTGGCATATTCTACCTCACTTCAGTGGGATAGAAGCGATCTTCATGCAGTCTACCCAGAGATAAAAGGAGGAATCTCTTCTACAGTGTACTTGTGTGGGAAAGGTATTCCTTAACTCAGAAAACTTACCTTATCATTGGCATAATTAAAAATTAGTGTATTTTACACTACAGAAAATCAGGAAGTAGCCAGGTTTTTAGATCATGGTGGAGGCATTCGCACCACCAGCTCTCTTTATTACCTGTGAATCCACTGCTATTAACATGGATCCTTCATCATCCATTGTTTGTGCTATTTGGAGCAGACCTAGGGAAACTCCTGAGGAGTTCCAGTCTCTAACCACATACTCATTCCAGGAGCCTTCAGTCACTAATCTTAAGGCCTTTGTGCTCACTGACAGTCTGTATAGGCATGTTGAAGAAATCACCCACCTAGGGAATCCTCCAGTTACAGAAATTATTCAAATATGATTCTGTTTTTTTTTTTGTTTTTGTTTTTTTGTTTTTCACGCTTAGGGACCTTTAATGCATATAGCCCTCCCCACACCTTCTGACTCCTTTTACTCAAAGCTTTTGGCTCCACCCATCCACCGTAACTCAGCCCAATTCTTCTCTGAACAGACATGAACTTTAGAAAGCTGTTTATTTCTCCCATGATCATGAGGATTAAGGATAGCATAAATAGTGCCCTCTTTTTCCCCCTGTATGGCTAGGGAAAGCTATTTTTTTTTTTTTCCAATAAAGTTTTTTTTTTTCTTTTATTATTATTATTATTATTATTATTATACTTTAGGTTTTATGGTACATGTGCGCAATGTGCAGGTAAGTTACATATGTATACATGTGCCCTGCTGGTGCGCTGCACCCACCAACTCGTCATCTAGCATTAGGTATATCTCCCAATGCTATCCCTCCCCCCTCCCCCCACCCCACAACAGTCCCCAGAGTGTGATGTTCCCCTTCCTGTGTCCATGTGTTCTCATTGTTCAATTCCCACCTATGAGTGAGAATATGCGGTGTTTGGTTTTTTGTTCTTGCGATAGTTTACTGAGAATGATGATTTCCAATTTCATCCATGTCCCTACAAAGGACGTGAACTCATCATTTTTTATGGCTGCATGGTATTCCATGGTGTATATGTGCCACATTTTCTTAATCCAGTCTATCATTGTTGGACATTCGGGTTGGTTCCAAGTCTTTGCTATTGTGAATAATGCCACAATAAACATACGTGTGCATGTGTCTTTATAGCAGCATGATTTATAGTCCTTTGGGTACATTTATGCAGCCAAAAAACACATGAAAAAATGCTCACCATCACTGGCCATCAGAGAAATGCAAATCAAAACCACAATGAGATACCATCTCACACCAGTTAGAATGGCAATCATTAAAAAGTCAGGAAACAACAGGTGCTGGAGAGGATGTGGAGAAATAGGAACACTTTTACACTGTTGGTGGGACTGTAAACTTGTTCAACCCTTGTGGAAGTCAGTGTGGCGATTCCTCAGGGATCTAGAACTAGAAATTCCATTTGACCCAGCCATCCCATTACTGGGAAAGCTATTTTTAAAACAACTTTCCTTTTCACAGGTTTTATGTGTGTTTCAATAATTCATCCTTTTACATTTTTGTGTATGTTTCCATGCCTCATTTGCTCGTTCATGCATGCAAATCATCCATTATGTCAGGTCCAGTGCTGTGCTTACTTCAGGCTTTTACTAGATTTTAAATTTCTAAAAAACAAAGGTCACATCTGATACATCAGTGTGTCTGTCCCCAAAGCCGGGACAGGGCCTCATACTTTCCATACTCATGAAACACTAATTGAATTAATTAATTAATTGTGTGCAAAGACCACGTCTTCTTTCTTCTAGCCATTAGTTTGACCCTACAGTCTTGAATGGGGGCCTAGACTCAATGTAACCAGGACCTGCATGGAATGCAAAGAATGCCTGCAAGGAATGGCTACGTAGGCCAGTGTGGTGTGAGTGTGAGTGTGTGAATATATGTGTGTCCCAAGCGTGTAAGTATATAAATGAAAATGAAAAAATCATTACACATATTTAAAGAATATTACATGAACTTCTAGGGTCTCCATGTCCCTTCTATCTTCCATTCACCTGAATTTCATTGAGTTACTCAACTGTTAAATACATGAGTTAGATGAGAAAAACTTAGTCCGAAAGTCGTAGTATCCTAGGCAGGTGTGTAATCACTGTTCCAGATTGGAAATGGGGAGTTGGGAACTGGTTTGATTCACTGTGTTAAATTTAGCCTAAAGCTACCTCCTTACATATTGTAAGTTTAGCATAAAGGTTTCTCCATGCATCATGAAATGTAATCTAAGTGGATGTGTAGATAGACTGTAACCAACTTTTGTGCCAGTCATCAAGTTTTGATCAATCAACAGCAGTCAACTGTTCAAATCCTGTTCAAATAAGGCAAACACCAAACTGTCACCAATCCAGTCATTTCTGTACCTCACTTCTGTTTCCTGTATGTCACTTTCTTTTTACCATCCATAAATCTTCCACCAAGCAGTAGCACTGGAGTCTCTGAACCTATTCAGGTTCGGGATCTGAGTGATTTGCAAATTGTTCTTTGCTCAATTAAACTCTGTTCAGCTTAATTTGTCTAAGGTTTTTCATTTAACAACTGCCTAGTCCCAAATTCAGGTGTAAGGACTTTCCTCCCCAACAACCAATTAAAGGCCCTTGGCCATACATTTGCTTTCTTGTGCTCATTGCTCGAATGGAATATTGTGTTTGTGTAGATGTGTATATGAGTGTTGGAGGGAGGCAGTCTACAAGAAGTCAGATGGAACTCTTAGAGCCTTGGGTGCTAATTGCCACAAATTTTGGTCATTACAGTCACCAGTTGTCTTGAGTGGCTACCTGGGGTTAAGAAAAAAGCTCTGCCCTGGACGCCAATGGGAAGGACAGCCATTGCAGCTCCTGAGTGCAGGCCGAGGAAGGCATTCACCTGCATGAAAACCAGGACTACTGTGCATGGTAAGTCAGCTTCCATTGGCTGAAAGAATACCTCCTGCATTGTGCTTTAATTGAGTTGTTTCTCATTCTTGTCCTCATGGCCCTCATGCACAGACCCTCTTTCAAGGAGCTAGCCAAACCACCCATTTATCTTTCCTTTTCTTTCACATTCCTACTGACATTTCCCATTCATCACACGAAATGCATTCATCTCTCCCTCTTCGTGTTCCTCACCCACCAAGCTCTACCTCAACTTTAAATCTCAGGTCTGAGAATCATACTCCTTTTAACTAGCATATTCTTTTGAAAGCAAAGCAGGGAAGACTAAGCTGTATTCTTCTTTTTCTTTCTCCTTTTAGCCACCTGCAGGAAAGGAGAAAAACTAACTTGAGTCAACATCTTAAAAATATAGCCTTGTCGGCCGGGCGTGGTGGCTCACACCTGTAATCCCAGTGCTTTGGGAGGCCAAGGCGGGCGGATCACGAGTCAGGAGATCGAGATCATCCTGTCCAACATGGTGAAACCCCGTCTCTATTAAAAATACAAAAATTAGCCAGGCGTGGTGGCAGACACCTGTAGTCCCAGCTACTTGGGAGGCTGAGGCAGGAGAATCACTTGAACCCAGGAGGTGGAGGTTGCAGTGAGCTGAGATTGCACCACTGCACTCCAGCCTGAGCAACAAGAGCAAAAACTCTGTCTAATATATATATACACAACCTTGTCAAACAACATTAAGTATATTTTTTGCCATGGTTCACATTTCTCTTTAGTAATTACACACTTCTCATTGGACAAATTACATGACATGTGGAAGTACACAGTGATTTCCAGGAAGCCCAAAGTCCCCACTGCCCTCACTCTCCTCCAGATATTTATGTGATCAGAAAGAAGTATTCACGGTCCCATTGGGAGTCATCAAAGACTGGCAGGGCAGAAATAAATTGAAGATCATTACAGGTGTCCACACTATAATTCCACTGCAATCCAACTATATTCCTCTTCTTATGCCCTCATCCAGTGGAATAAAGGGGGTCTGTCACCTGAGCCAGCAGCATTCCAAAGCCATGGAGATGGCCCCCAAGAGAAGCACAGTCAAGTCCATGCATGTGCTTGTGGTGCTAGAAACTGCTTTTTGATGTAGAGAGAAGTGATTAATTGCACTGTAACTACTAAAGCGCAAGGAACATAAGTTAAGTCTAATAAAAGAAAGCAACTTTGGAACATACCTTTATAGACAGAGAGTTTTTTATTTTGAGGAAAAGATAGATGACCCTTTGTGAAAAGGTAGATTCAGGCAGAAACCAATCAGAATCATGGACAATTATTTTTCTGAATAATGCCAAGGAAAAGCAGGTACTCGTTGGTAGCTCCTTTTACTATTTTTCTTCGTGTTTTTTCTCTTCTAGCTACCTCTCCTTCCTTCTTTTTTTCTGTTTGCACTTCTTTCTTTTGTTCTATTATATCCAAATCTTGTCCTCCTTTAGCTTTTATGTTTTTCTCCTCTCCCTATTGTGCCTCTGCCTCTCCTTCTGCTGCCAACACTTAGCCTAATCACATGTCACTGGGATTCAATTCCAGTGGCTACTTGTCAGAGGATACCTCTAACGTACCCATACCCTTGATAACTTACTTCTGCCCATATATACCTCTAACCTTTTAAATCACAGTCCTGGAATCAATGATTTATTCTATGAAATGATTGGAAACCTCTTAGATACCAAAGAGTGTATCTATTTCTAGAATGTCAAGATGTGTTTTCCAGCGAATGTGACTCATTTTCATCTGTTGTGTCACTACATTACGGAATTTTAAAATACATTTTAGCACTCATTTTTATGAGAACAGCAGGGGATCCTCAGGACATGTTCAATGCAGTCACCTGGAAACACCACATTTTGTTAATAGCAGGACTTTGTGATTCTCTATGGATGTTAAATCAGATTCATTTGTCTGTCCCACAGCCAATCAGGTGGCCAATGGCTGAGGCAACACTCATTATTTGATTTGCATATCAAATATGCATGAGGACAGGCTGAGAACAGAGTACACTTCCACCCATCTGGATACATTTCACAAGTGTCTCTCAGCCACTCACAGTCACCAAGCAAACAAGAATGTGCTCCTAGTTTGTGTCCAGTGGCTATTGTGGGGCAGACAGGTTATTGTCATCACCTTCAGAATCTTACAAACTGTAAAGACTGAAAAGATCCCTAGAAAAGAGAGAAACACAGAAATGTTACGGTAAGCATAGCTCAAGGGTGTGATAGGAGATGGATGCTGATAGCCTAGTCTGTGTCCAGATATGAAGAGATTTCTCCAGACCCTGACATTTATCTTTTTTGTAGACAGGGACTATGTTGGTTAGTCTGTTCATTGTAAATTATTAATAAGTGCATTTTGAAATAATAAATGGATTTTACATTTTGTAAAAGATAATCTCTTACACTCATATCATTTGTTATACAATTTATTTGACTCTCACAATTTCTGAGTTAAGTAGGGAAGCTATTATTTTTCTCATTCCATAAATGAGAAACTATAATTGATTGATTTTTCCCAGTACAAAGTTTTATGTGTTAGAAAACCAAATCAAAATCTAGACTTTTGGACCCATAAGATGCTCCATGATGAGCATCTTCTTTAGGAAACTGAGGCTACATGCACACATACAACATAAGCATAAGAGTTTGCACAATGAGAATTAGTTACATTTAAATTCTTTAAAATGTTAATATTTAATAACAGAAAACAAGATAATATACAGGAGTTACTTTAAAACGTTTGAGATACTTCATTCACTAAATATAAAGGCACAAAAAATATATAAGCTTTATCTTCCCAAGCTCAATTTTGGCCCATTCACTTGCCAGGAAATGAAAAAGTCTATATGTAAATATGTATAAATATGAATTATAGATCTTAATAATCAATGTAAACAAAAACTTACCTAAATACTTCTGAAAACAGAGATTACTGACTCTGTTAATTTAACATCAACTTTACATAAGCTCTGGCTAAATTTCAAATTTTAAACTCCCTACATTTAAAAAATGCCTTGTTGTGATCAATGACATCCAACCATCATGAATGTGATGAAGATTCTTTGTTTCATTTTTCCTTCTAAGAATCAGGTTTTTAAAAAATTTTGTGACCTTTCTATACTTTAATTTATACATATTAACAGCTTTTAAGTCAGATTTTGTTTTATAGCCCATAAATGGAAACATGCTTTTGTTTATGCAATTTACTGTTCTTCACTTTTATTGTTGTTGCATATGTTAATGTTTTGGCTTCAGAAATGAAATATCATGTAGGTAAGCAATTAACTTTCTTCTGTAATTTACCTTCAATACAGAGAATAATTGAGCAGTTTTCATTGAGTAAGGATTATAGATAAAGAGAAATGATTTTTCTTTTGGATGTGCAGAAGTTATGGTGTGATTAATTGCATCATAAGCATAATGTGATTTATTCTGAAGTATTGGACAGGATATGAGCTCTTAAACGATGACCTCAGTGAACTGTATTTTAGAGGTTTATGTTGTTGTTTCTGCCTGTGGTGAAGATTCAATTATAAGGCTCACATAGCTTACTTTATAGTCACTGCCAGTAGACAATTAAAGTAGAATCCATTTATTTTGCATGAATAATGATTTCTATCTGAATAAATGAATGACTACATTTCTGATAGATGAATTCGTGTGTTCGCTAAATAAATTCAATCTATGTGGATCAGGCAGTTAAGAAGTCTCTGTTGCATTAAAAAAATCTTTTGAGTTTGGATTTGTTTTCTGTTTTAATCTTTCAGAGGTAGAGATGAAGTTTCTGTTTTAATCTTTCAGAGGTAGAGATGAAGTTGAATTTGTATTTTCTAATCTGGTCTTTATATTCCAGAGCCAAATATGAGACTATGTACTCTGGAGCTTATATGGTTTTTTTTCCTGTGCTTCTGATCAAATAGCAAAGTACGTTAAGCAATGTCATAGTCTTCTTATAACCCAACTAGCAATCTAAGAGAAGGCTTGCAGATTTAACATTCACTTTTTTTCTTTGGAGGGTAATTTCTGAATTTTAGTAATCTGGCACAGAAAAGGTTATGAAGTTATAGAATTATTTTACATTCCAGGTTAACAGTCCATTTTTATGTGGTAGAAGTATGTGCAAGGAACTATATATTGAGAACCTAAATTTGATGTATTGTTCTGGAAAGAGCAATGGAATACTAGTAGTCTGGAGACCTGAATCTAGCCTGGGGTTTCTTACGAGGGCTAGAATCTTAATTTTTAGGGTGCAAATTCTTCATTTTAAAAGTGGTAATTTTCTCTATACTGTGCAACTCAGAGAAAGGTTATGTGAATAAGATTAGCTTATAAATGTGAGTTTTCAAAAGATTTTAACATATGCTATTGATACAGGATATATGACTTTATAAATTTGAATCATTGTGAAAATAAGATGGTTTTTCTTATGCTAGTGGCTGAAATAATGATCTACCATCAACTGTTTAATAGTTATTAAGTGTCTTGTTAGAGTGATTCACATAGCTACAAGATACAGTGGCTTCTCTCTAAAAAGTACAGTATTTTGAAGAGATTAGGCTTAAACACCTGCAAAGTTACATAACAATACAAGACAAGATTAAGTACCAAATGAAAGAGTAAATACGTTGAGTTCAGAATAGAGAGGCATCATGGGTGCTGGAGTGATCTACAGTAGATCAGGGAGAAAACCAGATTCCTGCTGTGAAGAAAAGTGAAGCTAAAATGAATAAATAGATAGAGAAGTGAGCATGAGAGATAAGAAAATGAAGTATAGGCAATGAAAGATCAACAAGTTTGCCTAGGTAAAACATTTTATGGATAGAAGATGAATTCATTCTTGATGGTGGGGCGGTCACTATGCACCTCCCACACTCCTTTCTGTCATACCTATCTGAGATAGCAACAATATAACATTTGGAGTCCTAATGGAATTCCCCCATGACCACTAGACCCACCTTCTTCATCAGTCTAACTCTCAGCCTTTGTCTGAGAGTCTTGTGGTCTGCCTGCTTGACTGATGAGCAGAAATGTCCTCTCATTGAGGAAGGTGAGCAGAGTCCTTGCTCAAATGCTGCAGAGAGTGGATGAGAAAGAGAGGAGCCATATATTTCAGCAAAACTCCAGTTGATTTTACAGCAACTTGGAGCAAGAAAAGAACAGGCATGGTGAGAACTCAGGAATTAGAGCCTGAAGGGGTGGGCGTAGCTTCCTAGTTATAGTGATTTACAATGCAGCAAATTCTTCTAATATCTATGTCCCCCATTTACATTATTTTGAATAATAAAATATGAATTTTGAGTTAGAAGGAATTTTGACAAAAACATCTACTTCACTCATTCTCCCATTTATTTGTGTATTCTACATTTATTTATTTAGCGCCTAATTGTTTTTAAGCATCTCAAAGATGAATTAGATATGGACTTGTGTCTCCTGGAGTTTACACTATAGTGGGGTGGTGGAAATTCCATTATATTTATATACATAAACATGCAAATATAAAACAAGGAAGAACTATGTTTTAAGTACAATGGTGAAGCCATACAGTCATTATGTGAGGCCTAGAAATTGGCACATAATATTTTCTGGGTTGAAAGTAAGGAGGCTTTTTGTAGGAAGTACTACCTGAGGTGAGGCTTTAAAAAATAGAAGTTGGGCCGGGCATGGTGGTGCATGCCTGTAATCCCAGCACTTTGGGAGGCCGAGGCAGGCAGGTCACGAGGTCAGGAGATCGAGACCATCCTGGCCAACATGGTGAAACTCCGTCTCTACTAAAATATAAAAAATTAGCCGGGCATAGGGGCATGCACCTGTATTCCCAGCTACTGGGGAGGCTGAGGTAGGGGAATTGCTTGAACCTGGGAGGTGGAGGTTGCAGTGAGCCAAGATCGTACCACTGCACTCCCGCCTGGTAACAGACTGAGACTCCGTCTCAAAAAAAAAATAGAAGTCAACAGTAAATATGTGAAAATGGGGAGAGGCTAAGGGGTATTGTACAAAGAGAACATAACATGTATGAAGTTATGATGATACCATGAAGCCTGCTCATTTATTTTTCAGAATATAAAACTTAAGCCCAGAAGTTATAACTTGTCAAGGCTATAGCCAAATTGGTGACAAAATCTAGTTCAGAAACTTGTACAGGTTGAGCATCTCTAATCTGAAAATATGAAATCTGAAATGCTTCAAAATCCAAAATTTTTTGAGCACTGACGTGATGCCACAAGTGGGAAATTCCATACCTGGCCTCATGTGATGGGTTGCAGTTAAAATACTTCACAACTTTGTTTCAAGCACAAAATTATTTAAAATATCCCATAAATTGCCTTCAGGCTATGTGTATGAGATGCGTATGAAACATAAATGAACTTCATGTTTAGACTTGGGTCCCATTATTAAGATAGCTCATTATGTACAGGTGATATGGTTTGGCTGTGTCCCCACCCAAATCTCATCTTGAATAGTAACTCCCACCATTCCCATATGTTGTGGGAGGGACTTGGTGGAAGGTGATTGAATTATGGGGGCGAGTCTTTCCAGTGCTGTTCTGGTGATAGTAAATGACCCTCATGACCTCTGATGGTTTTAAAACAGGGAGTTTTCCTGCACTAGCTCTCTTCTCTTGTCTGCCGCCATGTGAGACATGCCTTTCATCTTCTGTCATGATTGTGAGGCCTCCCCAGCCATGTGGAACTGTAAGTCCAATAAGCCCCTTTCTTTTGTAAATTGCCCAGTGTCGGGTATGTTTTTATCAGCAGTGTGAAAATGAACTAATACAGTAAATTGGTACTGAGACGGGGGTGCTGCTGAAAAGATGCTAAAAAATGTGGAAGCAACTTTGGAACTGGGTAACAGGCAGAGGTTGGAACAGTTTGGAGGGCTCAGAAGAAGATAGAAAATGTGGGAAAGTTTGGAACTTCCTAGAGACTTGTTGAATGGCTTTGTTCAAGAGGCTGACAGCGATATGGACAATAAAGTTCAGGCTGAGGTGGTCTCAGATGGAGATGAAGAACTTGTTGGGAACTGGAACAAACGTGACTCTTGTTACATTTTAGCAAAGAGACTGGTGGCATTTTGCCCCTTCCCTAGAGATTTGTGGAACTTTGAACTTGAGAGAAATGGTTTAGGGTATCTGGCAGAAGAAATTTCTAAGGACAAAGCATTCAAGAGGTGAATTGGGTGCTGTTTAAAGGCATTCAGTATTAAAAGAGAAACAGAACATAACAGGTTGGAAAATTTGCAGCCTGACAATGTAATAGAAAAGAAAATCCCATTTTCTGAGGAGAAATTCAAACTGAATGCAGAAATTTGCATAAGTAACAAGGAGCCGAATGTTAATCCCCAAGTCAATGGGGAAAATGTCTCCAGGGCATGTCAGAGACCTTTGTGTCCTTCCCATCACAGGCCCAGAGCCCTCAGAGGAAAAAATAGTTTCCGGGCCCAGGGTCCCTCTGCTGTGTGCAGTCTAGAGTCTTTGTGCCCTGTATCCCAGCCACTCCAGCCATGACTATAAGGGGCAAGGTAAGTGCAGGCTGTTGCTTCACAGGGTGGAAGCCCCAAGCCTTGGCAGCTTCCACATGGTGTTGAGCCTGTAGGAGCACAGAAGTCAAGAATTGAGGTTTGGGAACCTCTGCCTAGATTTCAGAGGATAAATGGAAATGCCTGGATGCCTAGGGAGAAGTTTGCTGCAGGGGCGAGGCCCTCATGGAGAACCTCTGCTAGGGCAGTGTGGAAGGGAAAAGTGGGGTTGAAGCTCCCACACAGAGTCCCTACCGGGGCACCACCTAGTGGACCTGTGAGAAGAGGGCCACCATCCTCTAGACCCCCGAATGGTAGATCCACCGACAGCTTGCACTGTGTGCCTGGAAAAGCTGCAGACACTCATTGCCAGCCCATGAAAGCAGTGAGGAGGGAGACTATACCCTGCAGAGCCACAGGGGCGGAGCTGCCCAAGGCCATGGGAACCCACCTCTTGCATGAGGGGGACCCAGATGTGAGACCTGGAGTCAAAGGAGATCATTTTGGAGCTTTAAGATTTGACTGCCATGCTGGATTTCAGACTTTCCTGGGGCCTGTAGCCCCTTTGTTTTGGCAAATTTCTACAATTTGGAATGGATGTATTTACCCAACACCCTTACCTCCATTGTATCTAGGAAGTAACTAACTTGCTTTTGATTTTACAGACTCATAGGTGGAAGGGACTTTCCTTGTCTCAGATGAGACACTGGGGGGACTGTGGACTTTTGAGTTAATGCTGAAGTGAATTAAGACTTTGGGGGACTGTTGGGAGGCATGATTGGTTTTGAAATGTGAGGACATAAGATTTGGGAGGGGTCGGGGCAGAATGATATGGTTTGGCTCTGTCCCCACCCAAATCTCATCTTGAATTATAACTCCCACAATTCCCATGTATTTTGGGAGGTACCCGGTGGGAGATGATTGAATTATGGTGGTGGGTCTTTCCTGTGCTGTTCTCATGATAGTGAATGAGTCTGTAGATCTGATGGTTTTAAAAAGAGGAGTTTTTGTGCACAAGTTCTCTTCTCTTGTCAGCCATCATGTGAGACGTGCCTTTTACCTTCTGCCATGATTATGAGACCTCTCCAGCCATGCGGAACTGTTAAGTCCAGTAAAGCTCTTTCTTTTGTAAATTGCTCAGTCTTGGTTATGTCTTTATCAGTAGCATGAAAACAGACTAATGCAATAGGCAAATGGTCTAACTTTTTTTTTTTTTTTTTGAGACAGAGTCTTGCTCTGTTGCCCAGGCTGGAGTGCAGTGGCGCGATCTCGGCTCACTGCAAGCTCCACGTCCCGGGTTCACACCATTCTCCTGCCTCAGCCTCCTGAGTAGCTGGGACTACAGGCGCCCGCCACCACGCCCAACTAATTTTTTGTATTTTTAGTAGAAACAAGGTTTCACCATGTTAGCCAGGATGGTCTCGATCTCCTGACCTCGTGATCCACCTGCCTCGGCCTCCCAAAGTGCTGGGATTACAAAAGTGGAAATCAGACTTCTGGCCTCAAGCATTATGAATAAGGGAAGTATTCCTAACTCTGGTTAAGCATACATTCCACACATGCATGTCTCAGGATTAAGGGGCTCTTTTCCACCATACCCCTGGCAAAGACAAATATATGATAACAAAGGAGAGTCATAATATTGATATGAATTGAGTACCTAATTTTCAGGCAGAGGAAAAAGTCCTAGATGAAGTCCTAAATGAATGGAATCTAGGACAGGTGAGTGGGAAAGAAGAAAATACTATAAAGAGTGTTAGCTATTATTTTATTTGAAAGAAAGAGTATGTGATAAGGAAGAGTTGAGACTAACCCCTGGTATTTAACAAAAATGTGGCCACTTCAGTGATTTTCAAGGTGCTAGAGGTTTTAGGCCATTATTATACGTGTGTGTATGGGGTATAGTTTACAAAATAAGGATATGTATAATTGAACTCTACCCCATTACACAAATATTAGTCATTGGGGTAAATGCAAGAATAATTCCTGTTAGCATGAATCTGTTTATGCTATGCCTCTTCAGATTCACCTTCTACCATAAAATGCAAAAGGCTAGACATTTTTAGGGTAGAATATGGTGAAGATTTTATGTATGTGCATCTGATAATGATATGAGTTGTAATTAAATACCTTAAACAATCGGCCCAGTAATATAGAAGTTTGATGCTTCTTAGATTGTTAAAAAAATACTCAGTCCTGACATGGAAGGAATACAAGTTTGATAACCATTACACTGGGGAACAGAGCAGTTTTTAAGTTATCAGGAATAGTTATTTCCTTTGAGTTCACTAGTCAGAGATTCCTGCTACCTGTCTCATACTAGATGCTAACTATTATGGGATATAATTTTTCAATGTCTGGCAATTGTGTTGATTTCAAATACTGAAGCCTTTTGGTTGAAAACTCCTTTCATTAATAAGAAAGCTACTATTTATTAACATTTTTTTTTTTTTCCTGTAGAGATGGGGTCTTGCTCTGCAGCTCAGGCTGGAATGCAGTGGCATGATCACGTTTCACTGCAGCCTCGACCTCCTAGGCTCAAGTAATCCTCCCTCCTCAGCCTCCCGAGTAGCTGGGACTATAAGGATGAGCCACTGTACCCAGTTAATTTTTTAATTATTTTTTTTTTTTAGAGACAGGGTGACCAATTCTTATATAATGTAAGTAGTACTAGTTGCTTTACATTTATTCAAGGAAATTTTCAAAATAACTTATGTGATAATTTTTGGGTTCCAGTTCCCTTCACCTTTCATGTACATAAATGGATTGCAGTTTGAAGCAAGGCATGACAATATGACTTGCTTTGTCCAAAAAACATGAGAAGAAATGACTCTCAAGTGAACCAAGGCAAAACTGATTTGTGAAGATAGAAAAAAAAAATGGGATTAAACATGCTTCAGCCATTACAGCCAGATCTTGCCTTACTGTTTTAGCCACTCTGTCTCTGACGTTGTCTCACCTAAACCTGACCCTTAGTGGGAATGCATTGGCTTTCTACTATAAAGAGAATGATGAAATTAGACTTAGAAGTTTCATTCAATAGAATATTTAGCAGTTATAGAGTGAAATACTACTACTTCTAGATAGAGAACAAAGTACATATTTACTGATGAATCTTTTATAACTTTACTTTTTGAGATAGACTTGCTTCATTGTTGGGCTACCTGTTATGTTCAAGAGTCTCATTACCAAAATTAATAATAAAATAATAATCCTATTAAATTTCCAATTATTCAAAATCCAGGCGACAAAATGTGTTCTTTCTTCTTGTCGAGAGATTCGTAAGTGATGTAATGTAGCAGGAATTTCACACTTGGCCTTAGGATGAGGAAAGTGGTTCAGTGTAGCAAGTGCAGTTAACAGTGCTAGTGAGTGATGGCTGTGCTTAGGCAGACTGCTGATGCAGGAATACAAAACTGCAGAGATATCAAGCAGTCTGATTTAGGGCTTAGAGACAGTGGGAAGCGGTGAGATTGATAGCGCAGAAAGGAATCTTTTGGTAGAGGTCCACGGCCCTCATCAGAGCTTTTGGGATTGATAGCATACCGTGCTATCAATCTCAGCAGTGTAAATGGGACTACTATTCTCTATGAAAAATGGGTCATATTAAATACTCTGACATTGACTAGATTGAGAACTGCAGAATGACTAAGGAAGAATACATGTTTGCAGGGATAATGCTGTACTATTTTGTTTTATAGTTTGTTGAAGAAGGGGATTGAAACCCAATACTACTCCACACATATCCTAAAGATGCAGTCACATTGATTGTACTGTATTTTAGAATTGAAATTGAAATTGAGGAGAGCATAACATAGCAGTGATTGAGAACTTGTGGCCTTGAAAATACGGTAATGGTGGAGTTATAATCATTCAGTAATAATTTAATACAATCGAAGCAAATGAACATATGGTTGTCTGTATTGTTAAAGAATAAAAATTAAGACCAAATTTGTGACATGAAAGATTTAAAAGAATGAGTGTAAGTAAAAATCAAATGGTGTTTAAAAATTTCATGATATTTCACTCATATATCCAAGGTGTAATTCTCATGCCTAATATGCTACCTGCTGTCATGTGGCATACTTTTTGGTGCACAAAAAATAAATATTCATGTGAAGGAATCTGTTGAAGTAAATAACTAAGCTAGGACTTGGAAAAATTGCATTTTCATTCAAAATGAGGTTTTCTCTGTCTCCTATTTTTTCTCATTTTATTTAAAATTACTTTAAAGTTTACATTTCTTGATTCAGAAGATGTTAAATCTGAAAAGGACTTTAAATTTCATGTAGTCCAATACCTCAATTTTTAATAAATAAAACCAATTCTAGATACATCAACTTGGTGTATAGTAAGTGAGAAAGAACGCAGGGTAATTTAAACCCAAGCTTTCCTGAGAAAAATGCTATAAATAAAGCATTTCTTGAAATGAAGGCAATTTGGCTCCAGTAAGATCTGATATAGAACCAGCTCAAATACAGAAGTTATTTGAGTCAAGTTTTAGTCATTGCCACGCACAATAAATTAATTACTTCCTTGTAGGTAGTATTGTACTATATCATATAAGGTATAACACAAATTAAAACAAAAACCCAATCTGGTATATTGTAGTCATCATAATATCTTATGTAGTATCTTTCATTTCACATATTATGCCACTGGTGAAGCCACTTGAAGAAGATAGGTCTCATGTTGTTATCCCCATCTTCTATGTTAGTATGGTGCAAATTTCTCCTCATTTCTTTCTGAAAAGAATTAGAAAAAACACATGCTACCATTGCATATTTTAAAGATAATATTTAAAATTTTCATTTCTGAATTTAAATAACATATTTTTGGGGACTATTATGTATAATAAAATAACATTTAAAAACAAAAATTTTACTTTAAGACTCTTATTTTTATTTTTACTTTATTTGCTTATGTATTTAATGAAGCCCTAGTTTAAATTTTTCTTTTTCAGCTTATGTTTTAGGTTCAGAGGGTGTGCAGGTTTGTTACAAAGGTAGATTGCATGATTCTGAGGTTTGGAATATGATTGAACCAGTCATCCAGGTAGTGAGTATAGTACCTACTAGGTAGTTTTTCAACCTTTGCCTCCTCCCCTCCCTCTCCCAACTTGTGTTATTTAGTGTGTATTGTTCCCATCTTTGTGTCCATGTATACCCAATGTTTAGCTTCCTCTTATAACTGAGAACATGCAATGTTTGGTTTTCTGTTTCTTCATTAGTTTACTTAAGATATTGGCCTTCAGGTGCATCTATGTTGCTGTAATGGACATGATTACATTCTTTCTTATGGCTGTGTAGTATTCCATGGTACATACGTATCACATTTTCTTTATCTAATCCACCATTTATGGGTACCTGGTTTGATTCCATGTCTTTGCTATTGTGAATACTACTGCAATGAACATAAATATGCAAGTAAGACTCTTACTTTAAAAGTGTGCAAATACGATAGTGATTTGATATCCAAATCGTCTGTTGAAACAGAGAAACTCTTTTATAACAGAAGAAATACATATAAATATATGTGTATACATATAAATATATATGTGTATATATATGTATGTATATATATTTATTATACTTTAAGTTCTGGGATACATGTGCAGAATGTGCAGAATGTGCAGGTTTGTTACATAGGTATACATGTGCCATGGTGGTTTGCTGCACCCAACAACCTGTTATCTACATTAGGTATTTCTCCTAATGCTATCCCTCCCCTAGCCCCCACCCCCTGACAGGCCCCTGTGTGTGATGTTCCCCTCCCTGCGCCCATATATTCTAATTGTTCAACTCCCACTTATGAGTGAGAACATGCGGTGTTTGGTTTTCTGTAACTGTGTTAGTTAGTCTGCTGAGAATGATGGTTTCCAGCTTTATCCATGTCCCTGCAAAGGACATGAAGTCATTCTTTTTTATGGCTGCATAGTATTCCATGGTGTATATGTGCCACATTTTCTTTATCCAGTATATCATTGATGGGCATTTGGGTTGGTTCCAAGTCTTTGCTATTGTGTCAATTTATATTTTTAATCAACTTTCCTTACATAATTTTATATGAATGCACTATATTTTATACTTGAAAGTTGTTTATTGATTACTCTATTATAATTCTCTGAGATTAAGAAAATTTAGAGTTATTACAATTTAAGACAATTTCCTGGGTGTTTTGGATTAAGTGTCTAAAATTTGGATTGAATTACCATAACAATTGTAACAGATACATAGTTGATCGAAATAACGAGTATATTTATGATTTTATAAATAATTATTTAGCAAGGCCAGGTGCAGTGGCTTATGCCTGTAATCTCAGCACTTTGGTAGGCTGAGGTGGGTGGATCACCTGAGGTCAGGAGTTCGAGACCAGCATGGTCAAAATGGTGAAACCCCATCTCTACTAAAAATAAATTATCCAGAAGTGGTGGTGCACACCTGTAATCCCACCTATTTGGGAGGCTGAGGGAGGAGAATCGCTTGAACCTGGAAGGCAGAGGTTGCAGTAACTGAGATCACGCCATTGCACTCTACCCTGGGTGACAGAGCGAGACTCCATCTCAAAAAAAAAAAAAAGAATTATTTAGCATAACAAGTAAACTTTTATTAGAAGTGCATCTCAATGTAAATGTGTGGTATTATTTTTAATTAATATATTCATCAATAACTATTACTTATTGCCAGAGTTGAACGGAATTCAATATTGGTTTTATTCCTATTTTTCATTTTAATGGATATAGGTGAGCTTCTATACAAATAAATAAATAAAACTTTTATACAAATAAATATAGCAGAATTGAAGTTTTATTATATCAATATATTTAAATTATTTAAAGTCATCTTGAGTTACATACCCAAAATGATACACTTATAATCAATAATTTGTAATGATATATTAGGTCTTACGTTCTTCAATTTTGTTAAATGTAAATAACCAGAAGCTAATTACCAACAGTTTTGCAAAAGGTTTTGTTACCCATTCATTAAATTTATCAAATTCTTTAAATTCTGGGCATTGTAACAAGAAAAAAGCTTTACAGGACACGCAAGTGACAATTAATTAAACTTGCTTTTTTTATGGAAAGACATTTTATTTGTGTGGCTAAAATTTGGTGAAATTGATATAAATCCACCTCATAGATTGAATGTTGTTAATTTTAAGATTTTTTGCATTTGCTATGAAGATGTATGTCTTGTGATGAATTTTGGTTCCACAGTTTTTTTTTAGTACCTTAAAAAAAGTCAAAGAACAATATTGGAGAACATTTGTTCTTAACCTATACAGAGGAAGATATTCTGCCTTAAAGAGTACAGGTTATTTATTTTGTGGAAATTACAAGCCAAAAGAAAAGGATGGTATTTGGCCACTAGTGAGTGCAAGCTTATAAGTGAAGCAAGAATGGTGTTGGTTGAGTGCATTTTTTAGCGTGGAATTCACAATGTGACTCCATTAATTTAATCTAAACCAAATAAGTACGTGGTGGAGATGAATGCATGAACAGAAAAGTGGGTGGTGCAGGAGAGAAAACAGAAGACTTGTCCCTAAGTTCAGACAAAACATGGATATGTAATATTCAATTATTTTGCGGGAGGTGGGGGGGACTATAAAAAATTCTTCTCCAAGTCTGAGTATTTGTTCAGGAAAATACAAATCATTTACCTTGATATAGGTTCCTTTTATTCAAAGATATAATGTTCATCTAGTATAGTTAAACAAACTTTTAACCTCTTCTCTGAAATAATGCCAAATTAAGTCATAGATAAATTATATGGGCAGAAATGTTCACTAAACTGATTTGTATTGTTAAGAATGATAAAAATGAAGAGAGTACTCATGTCTCATTTTGTAGCAGATTGGTAATTTTTACTATGCTACTTATGAATCTGAATATTCCAATTCTAAATATGGATGGATAGATCAGTCGATCAATAGCTAGATGGCTAGCTAGATTGATAGATGGATAAATGAATTGTGGAGTCTTCTTGGATAAAGCACCGCGCTTCTCCCTTTAGTGCTGCTTACCTGAGCGTCCTGTGCTTTGTTCGCCTGAGATCCTCCTTCAGGTGTGATACGTTATTTGACAATAGATAAGGGAGGAGGTGAGGTAGTTAAAAGAAGAGCATTATCATTCCCAACATCTATGCACCCTACTCCAAGCCCTACTCTGTGTATACCTGAATTCAAAATATGCCAACATAGGCTAATGTTTCTAATGCCATGTTTGCCTCTGAATGAAATGTTTAAAATGAGAAAGGATGGAAGATAGGAAGTCTGTTTTTGGTTGATGGTACTGTAGAGAAGTATTTCATGTTGAAACTTTGGTGAGTTCAGATATTTTTTTTAATCCTTAGGGCAATGAAGCAGACCAAGATTAGGGATTGGTGAGATCTCTACTTTTTCTTTCAAAATGGGAAAAGAGTAATTGTAAAAGTGGAAATGGAAAGAAAATTCGCATAATGACTTGACAGCAGACTCCTTCCCAGGTAGATCAACCTCAGAAACCAACTTATATGGAAGCTAAGAATCAGACATTGGTTTGCTTAAAGCTATCCACACTCAAGTGGCTCCTGGAATGTTTTTATGTATCAAAACAGAAAAAGACTACTGTTTTAGATAAAGAGATTAAGGGCAAAAAAGTTAAAGGACTTATCCAAATTTCTATGTTACTTACAGAGTAAGGACTACAATCAAGGCTGAAACATCTTAATTAAGGAACCTTGGAATTTATAAATTACACATCCCCCATGCAATCTCTTTTTACATATGAGAGAATCAACTTAATGAGCTACTCGGGAAGCTGAGGTGGGAGAATCACTTGAACCTGAGAGGTGGAGGTTGCAGTGAGCTGAGATTGAGTCACTGCACTCCAGCCTGGGTGACAGAGTGAGACCTTGTCTCAAAAGAGAAATCAAAATGGGTTAATTTTGGAAAAGCTTAGGGCTAGTGATTATTGTAAAGGTGATTGTGTTTTATCACTAATATTTATTATCCAGGTGAAATAATATTCATAAATTATTATATAGTCTGAAATGAAACAGTACATGTAACAATTTGTCTATAAGAAAACTCTAAGCTCTTCACATTTTGTTGCTCAATAATTTTTTTTTTTTTTTTTTTTTTGAGACAGAATCTTGCTCTATTGCCCAGACTGGAGTACAGTGGCATGGTCTCGACTCACTGCAGGCTCTGCCTCCCGAGTTCAAGTGATTCTCCTGCCTCAGCCTCCTGAGTAGCTGGGATTACAGGTGCCTGCCATCATGCCGGGCTAATTTTTTGTATTTTTAGTAGAGACATGGTTTCATCATGTTGGCCAGGCTAGTCTCAAACTCCTGATCTCCTGATCCTCCCTCCATGGCCTCCCAAAGCGTGGGGATTACAGGCATGAGCCACTGCGTCTGGCCACTCGAGAATTTTATATTACAATTGTCTGAAATAAGTGCACTAGGTATATGAGCTTTCAGAAATTTTCCCTAGAGAGATTTCTATAGGATAGGCCACAATTTCATCTAGATAGTGTACTAACCTTAATAAGGAAGTAGAAATTGTGTATATATATGGACTTGGACTCTCAAAATTTGAAGCTATTGAATTAATTGGGTTGACAGTGAAAAGAGAATTTGAATTGATACTCCTGAAAATTATTTGAAATGTTCCCTCTTGAAGTTAGCAAGCTGTATCCATGAAAAGCACATTAAAAATTTAGCTATAACTTGTCTTAATGGCAGTTTTGAAAACATTAGAAAAGAAACAGATGTGCATATAGTATTATATGCTTCCCCAAACAAACAATGAAGTTGCTGTTGAGGAGATTTAATTTGAGGTCATCAAAAGTAAATTCAATTTCACCCAGGTAAATCAACAATAATGAGCACTAGGATAAATACCTAAAATAAAAGCTAAATGAAAAAAGAAAGTTATTCCAGAGACAATCAATGCAATTTGAAAATTATTATGTTTTGGAAAGTCTGAGGTCTTTATTCAAATTGCAATGGCAATTTAAAAAAATAAAAAATCTTAAGCAAGAAACTATATTCTGTGGTTCCAGATGAGGGGCATTTTTGCTTCTCATTTCGTATTTTGACATTTGACAATCTATATTGGCTGTAGGTTAAATAATACAATTGCTTTGAAGATATGTCAATTATCAAATACAGGTATAAATTTCAAAGAGATGAATATGAAATAAGGATTTTTTTTTTTTTTTTTTGAGACAGAGTTTTGCTCTTATGCCCAGGCTGGAGTGCAGTGGCACGATCTCGGCTCACTGCAACCTCCGCCTCCAGGGTTTAAGCCATTCTCCTGCCTCAGCCTCCCGAGTAGCTGGGATTACAGGTGCCTGCCACCATGCCCGGCTAATTTTTTTGTAATTTTAGTAGAGACAGGTTTTGCCATGTTGGCCAGGCTGGTCTTGAACTCCTGACCTCAGGTGATCCACCTATCTTGGCCCCCCAAAGTGCTGGGATTACAGGCGTGAGCCACCATGCCTGGGTTAATTTTTCTTAATAGAAAACAGGTATGGTGACTGAATCTCAAATTATCATCATTATGAGCTGTGTATGTGTGTGCGTGTATGTGTGTGTTGGGGTTAGATGAAAAATGTGATGAATTCTAATTCAAGCTGATATCTTAGGTCACACAATAAGATTATAATGTAAAAATTATCAGTAAATTGAGAGATAAAAAGTAGCTATTAAAGATATACACAGAGCTATATACAATTTTACATTTTGTTTTGAATACACATCTAAGTGTGTATTTGAATACACATCTAAGTGGGGGAATGGGTAGTTTGGTATGTGATCATATAGCCAGATAACACCTCCAGGAAGATTACATCCATAACCACCTAAGATTATTCATCACTTCATTACCTCTCAAAATAACCTGGTGTTTTTGACTCCATTCAGAAACATCTAGGTAGATACCTAATAGTAAAGCTTTAAATGTTGTATCCACTACTCTTCATGTTTTGGAGCAGAGAGAATGAAAATTATTTGACCTTCAAAAACTTTTAATCAAGTCCAAACAGCTGTTTTTAAAATTAAATGATCATCAGACTTGGAAAAAAAATATTGTCATGCATCCCTATGGACTGAATTTCTATCCATGAAGCCATGAGTAAGAATAAACGGGTCTAGATACAGGAAGTGTAAACTGAGAAGTCCTTTGAGGATTATTTTCAGGGAACATTTTTAGATGTGATCTAGAAGAAGGAGTGCACAGTGACATCTTCAAATTTGCTGATGACACTGGTTTTTCCTGATAGTGAAATGCCAGGGTGACATGAATAAATTGCAGGAACATCTTGAGAGACTGTGGGAGTAAGCTGAAAAATAGTAACTGAGCTTCAGTTTCAGAAAGTATAAGGCAGTGTGTTAGATTTGGGGTAAATAATGGAAACTTTATGTATTGGGTGAGTCATTCATTCTTTATGTAAAAATTTATTGAGCACCTACTATGCCCACAGCACTGTGTTGGGCACTGGGGATGATAAGACACATAGCACATGGTTGTGATAGAGGCAGGAGACACCCAAATGCCTAGGCAGATAAGGAAGGGTCCCTGGAGAGCCTCTGACCCATCCAGGTCATTGTGCACGGGAGGCTTGTTTAAACATGCCCACAGTGAAAAATTCCATTCCTTAACATGTGTACAATAAGGGAAATAAATCAATGTGGAGTGGCTCAGACTAAGGGCCCACATGCGCACTGGAAGGACGGGGGTGGAGCCACCAGGAATTCACGCCTTATGCTGAGGAGGAGCCTCGCCTGTGTGTGGTGGTCTGGTATTCAGTTTGTGAGGTGGAAACCTGCGTGCAGGACCCCTGATTTTGTGGAGAGCTTTCCTTTCGCTTAATAAATTCTGCCTTCCTTACCTTTCAGTGTGTCCATGTGCCTAATATTTTCTGATCATGATAAGAACCCGGATTTAGCTGAACTAAGGAGCAAAAAAACCTGCATAATTTGCTGCCCTATTAGGGGGAGACAAAGCCATTTACCTTGCAATATCACGTGACAAGTGTTTTCAGGAACAATAATCAAGAGCTCTGGGAACACAGAAAACGGAACCTGAGGGAACAAAGTTCAGCTTCTCCAAGTAGGTGACATTTGAGCTACAACTTACAGGCCAGGAGAGGAAGAGGCAGTTTCCCATGAAGGGGGAAAGCCAGGAAATGCAATGCTAGGTTTAGTCTGTTCAGTTTTATTTTTTAATCTTTATTCTTTTTCCTAAGTAAAATGCTGTCCAGAAACCTAACTTGTAAGACAGATTAAAGCAGACCTATTTTGCTTGTGTTTACTCCATAGTACTCACCTTTTCCCCTGCTTAATATCTCCCATAGGCACTGCTGCCGAACATGAGAACTTTTGGAACCCCCTTGAAGACAACTAATGTGGCCTTCCTCTAATTTCATAGATGAGGAAAAATGGGGCCCATATATTTTCCTTACTAGTTCAAGGTCTCAAAGGAAGCCAGAAAGATAATTGTATTTTGATTTATAACCTGATAGGTAAATACTTAGAGAACTTCTTGGAGAATAATTTCCTTGATAAAAATTAGCTGAATTTGTTACAATAACTCAAGTAGTAAACAAAGCAGTGGAATATTGTCAAGGGGCAAGTGAGAAGAAAGAGAAAACCTCCCCACCTTATCCACCTTTTAACCATGGTGTTCCTGTAGTGGGACTGTGCATGTGGTTTCCACCACTCAATAAAAGCATAATGCAGCTGGAGACTATGAAAAGAAGAGCCTGAAAAATGGGCAAAGGGGTTTGGAGGTTCTTCTCAGTCCCAAGATTAGTCCAGCTGGATGCACAGAGTTAAGCCCATCCAGCACTGGAGATCAGGTATTGGCAGGATCAGCCCACGCTGGATAATCCCCCTAAGGCAAGGAGGGGAAGGGAATAGTTTAAGGGGCAAAGCTGGATCTGAGTTCAAAAGGAAAACCACGGAGACCATCCAATAAAATCAGAGATGAAACTGAAGGATCCATTTGTGGAGAATGGAAAGCTGATGCCAGAAGACAGGCCAAATATAAGAACCATCAAATCAGAGCTGAGCATGGAAATAAAGATGCCAGAACACAAAAGTAAATTTCAGAGCCAAAACTTGGTGTAATAAACAAGTTTATTAGGAATGGACTGAATGTTAGACCAGGTCTGGAATAAAATCAAAAGACACACAAAAACACACAAGTCCTTGTGTCTCAGTGTGTTGGGCTGAAGAGGAACCTCTTGAGATGCTGATATGAAGCTTTTCTGCTTTGTTTGTTTTAAAGATATCTTACCTCCTTTGTTGTGTGAACTATAGGCTTTCTTGCTTCCATATGGAAACACACTAAAATCTTTAAGTCACATGCATGAACAGCAGTGTAGTTAAAAGAACATTTTAGGCTTTGAAGCCAGAGGGAGACATAAGAACATTCTCAGCTCTGCCACTTACCACCGACTTAAGCAAGCTATATAAGGTTTTCCACATTAAATGGGAATTATAATGCATACCTGCCATAGTGGTTGTGAGTATTTGGTGGGAAATGCACAAAATACACTTAGCATGCTCCCTGACACATAATGGGTGGTTAATAATTGGTAGCTGTGAGAACATCAATGATAATGATGAACATGAAATTGGTGAAGGCTTTTTTTATCTAAGCATCATCATAATAATAAATGTCATGAATGAAGTAACAAGTTTATGTTTATGAAATCCTGGAATAGTTGACACATGGATTACCTTGTAAATGGGTACATTTAGATAAAAAAAAATAAGAATACTGAATACAATGAGTAAAAAACAAAATTCAGCTAAATTTACAGTGATTTGGCTTTTAAAAAATGATAAGTGTATTTATGTTATTGGACTGTAATTAAACAAGATGAAATGGTTGCGACTAGACCTTAGAAATAATAGCGGTCTGGCAATAAATCAAACAACTAAATAAAAATATCACATTGTCAAAAATATTTTGGAAACAACACTGAGTTAAACAAATCGGTCAGGTCTTTTTCAAATATGTTTTTAGGAATCATGTCTCTCTAAGCTGAGAGTTATAGCATATATTATTTCTCAAATAACAATGTCTTCAGGACTCCTTTTTTTTAAAAAAGGAAATATCAAAAAGGCTAGTTCTTCATAGCATACACTTTGGAAAACATAGTAATGGCCAAATGAAGCTCATCTTGGAAGTATATAGATTACATCTAAACTTTAGGTTTACCCACACTCAGTTCAGTTAATCTTTCTACCAAAATATTACTATTTCCTCTGACTTTATGGAGGTAATACCATAGAGAGCAACCATTTCACCCGCAAAACACTATCTGCTACTTTCCTCAGACAGGTCTGGCTGGGGGTGGTAATTGTTTTGTTTTTACAGCACCAGATGAATTTGTTGTGTGTGTGTTTTTTTTAACTTTTCATCTAATTTTATTATTTTCATCAGTACGAAGCTCATGTTTCTTTCCCAAAGCCCTCAGAGGCTATGACTCAAGTGCTATGTTAATTTTAAAATGTAAAGGAATGAAACATCTGTTATCATGACAGGCCCTCAGGACTTTCATTTTTGAATGAGAAGGGTGAGAAATAGATTTAGAAGTGAGGGAAGATAAAAAGACCCAGGTGATATTAATTTAACACCATCCCCAAATACTGGGAAAAACATCTCGGATGTGAGTCAAGCTGACAGAAATATCTTGTCCCTTTCTGTGTGTTATAAAGCCACCCGTGGCTCATCTGTGACTCACCTTAATTCTTCAAGGCTACATAATCTGAACCAAGTGCAATCTTAACTTCTGGGGCTATATCTTGGTGCCAAGTGGAAGACGATCATGATACTTTGTACTGGGAAGTTAATTTCTTAAAAATAAGTTTAAGATCAAGGTCATCAAGGCCGGGGGTGGTGGCTCACGCCTGTAATCCCAGCACTTTGGGAGGCCGAGGTGGGCAGATCATGAGGTCAGGAGATCGAGACCATCCTGGCTAAAATGGTGAAACTCCGTCTCTACTAAAAATCCAAAAAAAAAAAAAAGACCTAGGTCATCATTATTGGGTTCCCTCCCAAAACTTAGGCTGAAGAACAATGAAACAGAAGTTTGGAGCCAGCAGGAGGTAGAGAGAGAAGCCAGGACTCTAGTGTGGATGTGGAGTCAGTTTTCTGAATCGAAGTCCACAATGGGGCAAGTCAGAGTGCCCAAAGGAGAAATCTTCTCAAGATGGCACTAGGAATGGAACAGAAGTCCACGTGAAATATCACTGGAGGGAAAACGGGTTAATGAGAGGTTTCAAAATGGAACTGGTGCTTACCATCTGAGAAATGTTCAAGAGACCCAAATATAACCAAGTAATATTTTTCAGAAGATGAGGTAGCCTTAGACAGCCATCAAGAAGTATCCAGTGAAAGAAAAATAAATAAATTAAAAATAAAAAGGAACAAGAAAACAAAACAAAAATGAAAACAACAAAAAAGAGGCATCCAGTGAAGGCAATTGCCTTACTGAGAAAATGATAATCTTTTATGTTATCAACACTTTAAAACTTAACAGAAATGTTCATTTGACCTGAGTAGATAATCCTGGAAAGAGAGCAAAAGATGCTGACTAGATTTGAAAGGAGTCTGCTATCAACATTGTCAGCATCTTCCCTTCATTTATTGAACACCTATTATGTGTTCTCTGAAAAACACTTTCCATACTGTACATTTAATCTAAATAACAAGACTTTAATTAAAAGTTCCATGAAGAAACAATGTCTTATAGAGGTGAAAGAACTTGTTTAGGTCATACAACAAGTTTTTATAAATGCAGGCTCATACCTGTCTGTCTCTTTCTGGTGCCCTGAATTCTTTACATTATATTAAAAAGAACTTCCCCCCATCTTCCTCTCCCTGCACCCATTTTGAACATTACTAATCAATAATTTCCACTGAGCATAGTTTCAGAATCCTTTTCAGCATATTATAGAACACCACTACCAACTGTTCAGTGAATATGTCTGGAGGAAACAATTTTCCCAACAATCGCTCCCTTGCTCTACACTATTTTTATTTTATTTATTTATTTATTTTTGAGACAGAATCTTGCTCTGTCACCAGGCTGGAGTGCAGCGGCACCCAATCTGGGCTCACTGCAAGCTCCACCGCCTGGGTTCAAGTGATTCTTCTGCCTCAGACTCCCGAGTAGCTGGGACTACAGGAGTCCGCCACCACACCCAGCTAATTTTTTGTAGTTTTAGTACAGATGGGATTTCACCATGTTGGCCAGGATGGTCTAGAACTCTTTACCTCATGATCCTCCCGCTTCAGCCTCCCAAAGTGCTGAATTAAAGGCGTGAGCCACTGCGCCCAGCCTGCTCTACACTATTCTTGTTTCCTCTGTTAACGTGGCAACTGGGTGTAGCCAGAGTAGGCTAGCAAAATAAGACTAGAACCAGAGTCCAGATAAAGACATCTTACTAAAACAAACAAACAAACCAAAAGACAAAATATTAAGTACAAAGAAGTTGAATAAAGCAGGAAGGGACTAGAAAAGGCAGAGATTAAGTTAGAGTTGTCTACATAGGCATTATTGATTAAATAATTGCTCATTGGTGATTAGTAGAAAAAGTAAGCTGAGATTTCAAAGATGAGGCTGTTTAATCTTGGACTTGGTTTATGTTACTTCTTGAGTGTGGGCAAATTAAAACTCAAAGTATTTTTTTATTGTAGTCACAGGACAGTAGTAAAAGAACTGAGATTTCCAAGATTGGGTTGGTCAGGTAGATTTAGTTGGCCTGTGGACATCTATATGTAAAACTATTTGGAATAGACTGACAAGTCATTCACTGGAAACCACGAGTTCACTGGATTTTTTTTTTTCTTCATTGAATTAACTAAATCAACTAGCTGAAATTAGCATCTCTAGTCAAATAAATAATTTACTCAGTGGGTACTGTTATGATCTGTGCTTTCTCACAAAATATGTGGGATTTCTCATACCAACCAATTCTCCAACTCTCTGGGAACTAACTGGTTATGCAATGATTTAATTCAATTCAGACACTAACTACCTAGAGTTAGCACAGGCCCCACAGGTTAAGGGCTCAGTCCCACAAGACTTCCCCCAGTTGAGATGCCAGTCACAAGTTTGGACCAACCGTACTTCTGACTGACCAGCTATAAATTGGAATTTCTATGACTGTCTTCTCAGATTCGATAATTTGCTAGAATGGCTCACAGAACTCAGGAAAACAGTTGTGTGTGTGTGTGTGTGTGTGGTTTTTTTTTGTTTGTTTGTTTGTTTGTTTGTTTGTTTTTAACTACTGCTGGTTTTTTATAAAAGATACAACGCAGAACAGCCAGGCGGAAGACATGCATATGGCAAGGCAGTGAGTTGTGAGGTGCAGAGCTTTCATGACCTCCCTGAGTGCACCACCCTCTGGGTACTTTGATATGTTCACTAATCCTGAAGCTCTCCAAACCTGGTTGTTCAGGGGTTTTATGGAGGTTCTATTACATAGGCATTACTGATTAAATAATTACCCATCAGTGATTAACTCAACCTCCAATTCTTCTCCCCTTACTCCTCTCTGGAGGTTTGAGGTAAGTGGGACTGAAAGGACCAATTGTCTAATCATGTGGTTGGCTTCTCTGGCAAGCAGCTCCCATCCTGAAGCTATCTTGGGGCCCACCAAGAGTCACCTCATTAGCATAAACTCAGATCTGTTTAAACGGTCTTATTATGAATAACAAAAGATGCTCTTCTCACCCCCATCACAGGAAATTACAAGAAACCAGGGACAAAGACCAACTGTATATTTCTCATATCACAATATTATAATGAGGAAAAAATCTGTAAAAAATAACTATTTGGAAGTAGAAAACAAGAAAAAGTTGTTATATTTAAATATTCACTTTTTAACCAAATGTCACAGAATATGTTCATGTCAAATTTGCTGGAATTATTTTGAAGATCTACAGAAGATCCTATCTATTGCTATGTGTAATATAAAAGCTGTATGCTGCATATCAGCATACAATGAATTCTGTTGGATAAGCATAGTCACTGTTCTCTGAGAGTGTATATATTGTTGGAGACAAAGACATGTAAACAAATGGATGCAATATATTTTGTCCTCTGCAGTGATAAAATTATGCACAGATTGGGAGGTATTACTGGGAAAAACATACCTACTTCTCTCTTTGGGGTAGTTGAGATAGACTCACAAGGAGGCTGATGATAAGCATAGAATTTAGTGAGAAAGACAAGATAGAGGTGTGAGAAATGAGGATGACAAGAGCATTCCAGGCAGAAGGAACAGAACTTGCAAAAGAGCCAAGGAGAAAAAAGCCACCATGAGAGGAAAATTACAGAGTTCAGAATGGTTCTAGATGAAGTGCAAGGCTGTAGGAATACATGGCAGGAGCTGAGGCAGGCAGAAGCATGGTTACAAAGGGCTTTCTGTCTTATGAAGCAGTCCCACTTGGTGATGAGAACACGTTGGAGCTTTTGGGTGGTAGTGCCTTAGGCTGATCACGGTGGACGCTGAATGAAGGAAGCATTTGAGCATTGCAGGGATAGAATCCAGGAAAAGCAGAGAAAAATAATTAGGGCACGAATTAAGGTGGTGGCAGAGGTGGTGGAGGAGAAGGTTCCTGAGACACTGAGCATCAATAGAACTTAGCTGTCTGGAAATGGAGAGCAGAGAGGAGGTATGCATTCAGAGATGCTCTGGGAGCAAATGCATCCAGGAATGGAGTGGTGCACGTGGCCAGGCTGAAAGTTACCAACGGAAACGTAGCCATTAAGATGTATGTAATTGAAAATATTTAAATCATGTTTTTTGTTGTTGTTGTTAGAAAAAGGAAAAATATTCATAGAGAAGTTAAAATATATGAAGAAGTACAAAGATAAATAGAAAAGCCACTCATGGGGCTGGGTGTAGTGTCTCATGCCTACAATCTCAGCATTTTGGGAAGATGAGCGGGGAGGACCGCTTGAGTCCAGGAGTTTATGACCAGCCTGGGCAACATAGTGAGACCTTGTCTCTACAAGTAGAAAATTATCCGGGTGTGGTGGTGCGTGCTATAGTCCCAGCCACTTGGGAGGCTCAGGCAGGAGAACTGCTTGAGCCCAGGAAGTCGAGACTGTAGTGAGCTGTGATTGTGCCACAGCACTCAGCTTGAGCAACAGTTAGACCCTGTCTCAAAAGAAAAAAAAGCCACTCGTAATCCCACTACTAGGAGAGAAACTGTTGGTAACATTTTAGTTTACAGGTAGATAATTTTTAACATTTGAAATCATTTAAAAATTTAGTGTCCCACTTTTTTCATTTAATATTATATATTAAGAAAGTGTTCATGACATTTAAAACGAACTTGAAAAAACATGATTTCTAATGAATACGTCACACTCTATCTCATATTTAACTGTTGGATATTTTACCATTCCTATATTCTGTGGCAAGTAGTTCAGCATAATTGAATTGTACAACAACGTGTTCCAAATGTGTGTACATATAGCTCTTTTTAAAAAATGTCTGATTATTTTCTTAGAGTAGTGAAATTATTAATTTTATCTGTCAACTTCGCTGGGCCATGGGTGCTCAGATATTTGGTCAAACTATTCTGGGTGTGTCTGTGAGGGCATTTTGGATGAGATTAATGTTTGAATTGATAGACTGAATGAAGCAGATGGCACTCCTTTATATGGGTTAGCCTCATCCAATCAGATGAAGACCTAAATAGAACAAAAAGGCCATCTTTATCCCTCACTCATAAGGGGGAAGTTCTCTTGCCTGAATGCCTTGAACTGGGACACTGATTTTCTTCTGCCTTTAAACTCAAACTGAAACATTGGTTCTTTCTTGGTCTTGAGCCTACTGGCATTCGGACTGAAACTACATCATCGGGGCTCTCTTTGGTCTCCAGCTTGCTGACTGCAGATCCTGCAACTTGTCAGCCTCCATCATCACATAAACCAATTCCTTATAATAAATTCCTTTATTAAACACACACATACACACACTCAATTGGTTCTGTTTCTCTGGAGATCCCTGACTAATACAGATACATTTATTTATTTGCAAATTTTGAATTCACTTCAGAAATACAGACGGTTGGGTGCAAAAAGGACAGGCCTTCTCAGTGTGGCTGAATTCTATCCATCCCTACTTGTAGCACATTCTACATTTTATGCATGTATTACTTACCCATTGTTAAAAGTTATTAGCAATTGTTTTAAAAATGACTTTTTGGGGAACTGAATTGCTTATTGCCTTGTAGGCTTGCATGTATAGGTAATTTACATACCTGAAATTAAATACCTGAAAATGTAATATTGGACATTGTTATCATAATGGATTTAAAGGGATCAACCACATTTTTACTATCCCCATATACATAACGCAAATCAAATCTTTTAGAAATTTTGACGTAAATTATCATTTGTGAAGTTTACTTTTTCACATAAAACATGTTCTACATGAGACTGTTTTCACACCCGACAAAAAGGATTTAATGAACTAGTTTAAATTTAAGATGACATGATGAAAGTACCATCAGTTTCTCTTATTGACCTGCATAATAAAGTAAGCTCAATTAACATTTTTTGAGACGTTATGTCACCGTTGGGCTATTCAGTATCTTGAGAAATCAGTTTGTTCTTCTTGCATTATGCGCAGATGACTTTCGTATTTTTACAACACTAAAGTAAGCAAATAAAAAATAAAATTTCACTTAAATCAACTTTTAACAAGTAATAACATAATGGCCTAATGGTTCTCCCAAAGAATATTTCACTGAATTAAACTCATTTCTATTCTTTTTTCCACTTTATTTAGAGAAAGAAGATCTCACATCTCTCTCTCTCAGGTCCATTGGAATTCATCCTCTTTTGAAAATTTTCTAGAGGAGATTTTATGACCTTTCCTTGTTACTAACTTCTGCATGAAGAACTCATACTCTCAATGCTCTTTCGAAATGTCTGTGGGAGTAGACTTGTGCTTGGGGTTGCAGATATGTGGAGCACCTGGGAAGCGAGTTGTGGGGAAGTGACCTTTGTTTCACCAGAGCCTTAAGAAGGTCTTTATGTGTTACTAGTGATATACATTGGGTGGGCAAGCAGGTAAGTGGCCAGAGTCTCCAGGACTGTTGTGAGAATATGTTGAAAATATATAAATAAAAACTCAAGTTTGTGGCACAAAAGTTGCTCAATAGATCCATGGGCCCCTCACTTTGATCACTGTTGGCATTGTGGGCTCAAAGGCCAGAGTTGCTCTCCCCTAGTGCTAAGGAGTCGATTGCTCTGTGCAGTAACTCTTAATGGCATAAAGTAATTTGTACCTGTTGCCTATTGCATCTTTTTCTCCATTGTGACATCCTCACGTTGTGTCCTCTACATCCCTGTTTGATGGGTTGGAGCATCTTCTCCTTTGTCCTTCTTGATGCCTTCTTTGTATGAAGTTTTCTGTTAGGTTCATCAAATCTAATCATCTTATTTTAACCTTAAAAAAACCTGGCTGGGTGTGGTGGCTCATGCCTATAATCCCAGCACTTTAGGAGGCAGAGCTAGGAGGATCACTTGAGGACAGGAGTTGGAGACCAGCCTGGCCAACATGGTGAAATCCCATCTCTACTAAAAATAAAAAAATTAGGTGGGCATGGTGGCGTGCGGCTCTAATCCCAGCTGCTTGGGATGCTGAGGCACAAGAATTCCTTGAACCCAGGAGGAGGTTGCAGTGAGCTGAAATCGCGCCATTGCACTCCAGCCTGGGAAACAGAGCGAGACTCTGTCTCAAAAAAAAAAAAACAAAAAAAAACTGAAGCTATTTAATCTGTTTAACTCTGTTAAGAAATTTATTTCATCCTTGTACAAAGTCTTATTTGAAGTTCAACAATCTTCAGTCTTGCTGCCTCATGGTCTGTGAGCCCTAAGGATTGAACATGTGACACGCCATGCCTGTCATTCACACACAGTGGGAGCCAGGGCTCTGGAAAGAACTGAGAATAGCTGGATCGCATGACTAGATACCAGTATAAAAGGCTGCTTAAATGGTTCTCAGGAGAACTGAGAACCACTCACAGTGGTTATAGATTACTCGACATCCTAGAAAAAATAAATCACACTGGGAGAAATTAAGAGAGCCAATTAAAATGTTTTTCCTAGAAAGTTAGAAGAGAATTGCTTACAAATTACTTCACCCATAGTCTTCAGTATTTCCCTGAGAAACTGAACTCTGAATTCAGTTTCTCAGTATTTCCCAAAAACCGGAGCAGTTTTTTTTTACCTGGGTTTGAAGTTTTGAGGGTGACTTTAATTCTTATTTTCTCATAATATTTTATTATGAAGAAAACATCTAGCTACCTTCAATTCCATCTATCTCCTTTTCTGTTTTTATTTGTCTGTCTGTCTTTTGGTTTTACATCCCTGAGGAAAGATCTCTCTCTGTGTTTGTCCTGATGCGGTAGACCCAACAACTCTCCTGGGAATTCTTCCACAAAAGAAAGAACAGAAAGTTGAGAGTAACTAAGCTTCCTAATGTTTTCAAGTTCCTAGCCTCTGAGCCAGGGTAGCTTTTTAAATTCAATCATATGGCAAAATTTTCCTTAGGTTATTGTAAAAATAACAAACTCATGTTCTAATCCTGAATTGAGGACTGAGACTGGAGGAGGGCAGAATTTCTTTGGCAGGAATAGCCTATTAAAGGAGTCACATTCTACAATAATCATCACCAGTCAAGAATGATGACAAAATGAGGCCCTGTCCTCCCAAGCAAGAGCTTTGTTCTTGCATAACCATGTGGAAATTGGAAAGGATTGCCCTGCGCATAGTTCTGGTATATTCCAGCTAGGAACCATCTTTAGGCTGTGTTCTCAGAGCCAAGCAAAGAGGACAGTGAACACCAAAAAACACAAACATTTAGAAGGAATTTGCAAATAGCAGCTTTCCTGTTAAGATGTATCATGCAGAATGCACAGAGGAGAGTTCTGGCCCTAATTTAGTGCAGGTTTGTATTTGGCACACGTTACCTGTAGAGTATTTGGGTAAATTACTGATGTCAGTTGTATTTCTCTTGGAGACGAGGGAAATAGGCTATTGGCACAATAAAACATCCAGAGGCATTTAAAATGTCAGTCTAATCGCAAGAACCAGTAAGGCTTTTAATTACCTTCTGTGCAATTTTTTTTAATTGCTCCGATGGCTGTAGCGCTTGGTAAGTTCCTGACAGAGCAGCTGCAACAAACTTAATTTAAACATTTTTTTTTTTTTTTCCTGGAGCTCTCTGATAAAATAAATCTGAGATGCAAGGTAAATGTTGGAAGTCTCTTTTGTTCCAGGATCTCTGTAGGAATTCTCATTGTTTGGTCACTAATAGAATCCCACCTTCATGTTAAACCAACCTGCAGGTTTTTTGTTTGCTGATGACATTCTTTGTAACAGGTGTATGTTTGTCATCAGGCTCTCTCTTAGAATACTCTGAATCAGCCAGTCTCTGGCTGATATATACTCTGGTGCTTGCTTAATTCTGAACTTGAAAATAGAAGGATGCACAGTTCCTTTCTTGAGATGTGTTGGACCTTGACATGAGGGGGACTATTTTCTACTTGTTAGCTCTTCTTTCCACTTTATACAGCTATGCTTTATTTATCTGCAAACTGTCTTTATTCTTTAGGGCCTTGATTCTCTCCTTTAAGAACTGTTCTCTTAGGAGGGAAACATGTAGTGTGGCCTGATTAAAATTACAAAGGCTTTACAATCTAAGGTATCTGGGATTGAATTCCAGTTTGTTATATGCTACCTCTATTTAACCTCAGTTTACTTCTGTAAAGCAGAGATGATAATGTCTGCCCCACAAAGTTGTTATGAGGGTTTAACAAAGTAATATATCAAAAGTGACTGTCAGAGAGTAGGTTTTCCCTTTGAGTTAGTTCCTGGACAGTACCTGCCTCCACTTTTCCCTCTGCTACTTCGCTCATCTGGACGTGTATAACCACATGTGCATTGCTAACTATGTCCTGACACATGGCAGGTCATGCCTCAATTAGATATGAGTAGCAAAGGCTAGGCCTGAGGTTTATTTGCTACATTAAAGGTATCTAGTGAAGTGCCCTTAGCAATTAATTTTTTTAATTGATGTGCTAACAGATTGAAAATATTCAGATACTTTAAACCTGTTAGGAGATGGGCTGCAAATTAGGGTGGGTTTGATGCTAAATATTTCTAAACGTTTTGTGCCCTATGAAAGGTAAGAACTAGTTAAACAGAGTCGTAGAATATTGAAGCTGGAAGGTTTTTCTATTATGTAATTATATATTTGTCAATTCCATAAAGTGAATTTTTTTTGAGCAATAGAGCTATAGATTGCATTTGATACAGGAATGTGGGAAGTGTTTGAATTCAGTTTCTCAGTAGAAATCATCTGAGCATCCCATTTCCTCTTTTGAGATTTAGCTCTGGGTTACAGGACTGCTCAATTTATTGACACTGTTAGCAGCAAGGTCTTTCCTTGCTTTTTCTGTGTGGCACTCAATAACAGGCCACAAAGGTTACAGAGGATAAGGGGCATCACCATGAGCTGTTGAGTAATAGTGGGGACTGAAAAGAACTGTCTGAAGGGAATACTGATCTAAGTAAGGCAGAAAATGATAATGGATCAGAAGTCCATCATAACTGATTTTCAATGTCTGGAAGGATCACTTCTGTTGCTGCATGTCAGACCTTCTCCTTTGTGTTTTCATTTTCATACTCTCACTCCAAATTTCCCCACAGTCCAGGCTTCTTGGAATGGAATGAAAGGGAGCCCCCTACCCTCTGCTTCTGCACATACACTGCTTCTACATCCTGGTAATGTCGATAGCTGCCTTCCAGTGATACAGCGAGCATTTAGGAAATGCCATTTTAAATGTATTATGTTAATACCTATGTGTAAAATAAATAATGCCCATAAATCTCTTTATTCTTATAACAATGCTTCAATCTTCTAACTTTACAAATGAAAAACACTCTGAACAGTGCTAAAAAGGGTGGCTAATTTAGGATTTATGTTCAGTTATGTAAGACCCCAAAGCCCTAAATATTTGTACTGTTATTCATTTTCTTTTATTCCGTTCCTGGAATAAAAGCCACTTGAGAATCTCCTGGAAAATTCTGAAAATCTCTCTTTAAGATCCATTAATTCTAAAACACTACTAATCCACTTTCGGAAATCATGGACATAGTGAAAGCCAATTACTCATGGGAGACTCGACTATCTCTTAGCAGCAAAAAGTTGAGAGCTGCTGATCTTGACATCTTCTTATACAACACTTTTTCCATTCCCAGCATGATTCTGAGTGTGTGTGTATGTGTGTGTGTGTATGTGTGAGTGTGTGTGCATGTGCGTACCTGATGCATTACATGTGGTGTCTTGAAATACACTGGAATTAATTATAGCTGTCTTGGTCTATATTTACATGTACATAATGTATGCACTTCTGTCCCTTTCCCTGCTGGCAAACCTATTATCATACCTATGAGGCTGGTATGAGGAAATCTGCCTGTTTGTGAATATCTTAGTGAAGATCCTGGTGGGAAAAAGGTGACACATTCAAACTGGGAATAATTAGGGAGAGATTATTTACAAAGATGTGGTTAGGAAACCAAGAGAGTATAGTGAAGTTCCATAGGGCATGGAAACACTGGGAAGCCATTATCACACCCAGGTTTGAAAAACAATGGGACTGAGAAGTTATTGGAATCCAGATAGAGGCTATATGAAGAGAGTCACCTGTCAACAGCTTTGACCTTTAATGGAGGCACGCAGCCAACATATGATGACCCAAAAGGAAGGTTATGGGGCGAATAGATGTCTTGACCTCATTTCCTCCTGTTCTCTGATTTCTTCCCCTTGCATCCTGTTGGCCAGCCCGATAGGAAACTGGGGGGCTTGAGAACCCACAGAAGTAGGAGACACAGGTCAGCTTCCAGGAGTGCAGAGAAGGGGGAAGAAAGGCAAAGAGTGAATCTAGAGTGGCAAACAGAACACAGCTAGTTAGGCAAATAGACTGGCATATCTGTGAATTGTCAGAAGGGCCAATCAAAGTTAGGGAAGGCAGTAAGGATTACACTAATGCAAATTCTAAATTACCTCTGAATCCCTTTGGATTGCTATTTAGTGAAGGCTGGCTGTTTCAAACTCTAAATATACCATGTCTTCATCACAATAATTGCTGTGAGGAAGGTACTATTATTTGTATTTTACAGGCAAAAACAAAACAAAACAAACAAAAAACAAAACAAAAACTGAGATGCCTAGCTCTCAAAACCTTGTCCAAGACCACAGGTAAGAGGCAGGAGAACTTATATTCAAAGTTCAGCCTGAGTGACTCCAAGCCTAGACTCTTCCTCATCATTACAATTTAGTGCAGATTCAATGAAACAGCAATCTAAGAAATCACTTACAGAAAATCCCGGCTGTGTATAATGTTACTACTCAGAGAAGGCAACAGAATTTGAGTCAGAACTGAGTTATAATATTTAGTTTAAATCAAAATTGTTTAACATGTTTATCCTTCAAAGTGTGAACACAGTGGATATTGTCAGAGCCCCATCCATATCCCTTAAACTCTATCATTTCAAGATGCTCTGGGTGATTTGCAGTTGCTGGTACCCACATCTGGAAGTGCAGAAGGCCACACTGCTCTCGTGTTTGGCAAGCCATAAGCACCAGAAATTAACACCCCTGAGAAGAGCCCTCAATCAGTGATTCTTGGAAGTTGGTGTAAAATGTCCCAGGTCCCTTGCCACTCATGCAGAATCCTGAGGTGTGTTTTGTACTTTCCCCCAGTTTTCCTATAGGCTAAAGTTCTGTTTTCCATGTGTGATAGCAAGCTTGATAACACACCACTTTTTGGCTGCCTTTCCTTTCCTGTGTCATTTTTCACTTCACTATTGGTGGTCTCTGCACTTCTATTGGCACTCAAATATTTCTGGGACCATCCAAAGTAGAAGAATTTATGCCAGAAGTTTTCAGACTAGGTTTTCTATTAATAACAAGAAGGTTTTCAAGAAGGGATTCTAAAATGGGATCATTTGCTGGCCATATGGCCTAAAGGAGACTATTGTTGGTGGGAAGCACAGTGTTGATAACTCTCAACATACTGTAGCATCAGTTTCTGTAAGACCCTTGGCTACGGTGAATTAGAAAGGCATAGACGTAGAAGGGGTGGCACTGACTTATGTGTTATCTCAACTTTTGGAGCAATAAACCTGCAATTATAATTAAAAAGACAATAGCTTTTGTTGGTGCCATCAACGCGGTGAGTACTTAAAATTACTGGCTCAGGTCAGCCAACTGCCAATTCAGAAGCATAATATGGAAGCCAGAATGCATCTGTGGTTGCATTTAAAGGAACCCTTATTTCCTGCAGCCATACAGCAGAAACTTTTAGGCTTTGTGAAATCATTAACAGCAAGAGATAAAAATCATAATGTATGAGAAAAAGGAAAAATGCTAAGCAGATTGGGAGACAGAATTGTGAAGTCCATGTTTTCTCTGAATATTTGATTGACTTAGGCTTGAGCAAGCATTCTTCCTGTGTGCAAGTTCATCCGGAAAAGTGAAATCTGCAAAGCTGTCAAGAACATGTACCTTGGCTGAGAGTTTTTGGAGCTAAGTTTCAGTCTCTTTATTTTAATGAGACATTGAATTATTCCAAGCAGCCAGCACCGTCTTCCAGAGTAGAGCATAGGAACAGAGCATGCTGTTATGCCACTTGAGATAAACAATTACTCTGAAAACTGAGGCAGGCAATCAATTAAATAAATAAGATACTGTAGGCAAATATCTATTTGCAAATGAAATGTAGGGTTAGTGGCAAAGATGCTAAATAAATGTGAAATTTAATCTGTAATTATGATCTAAAACAAATCTTCTAAGTACAGAGTCAGAGATTCCAGTTGCTTTGATGGGCCTGGAGGATTGGCCCAGAGCCTCTGAATTGTTTCCTGGGAAAAGAAGCAAGAGTGAGAAGGGAAATGTAGATAATTCTTCCCTGAGCCTCAAGACGGTTCTCCTGGTAGGGATGACCTAAGCCTGTGTGCAATTTGGATAGGATTGATATTAAATACCTGTCCACAAAGGAAGTTGTGGGGTTATACACTGAAGTGAGAAAAATGTCAGTGAAGAAAGAATTATTGCCTCAATGGGATTATTAATAGTGTTCCTTTCTCTTTCATAAGCATCCTAATTTTGTTGATAATTTGTTTCTTTAATCATGCACTATTCAAAGTACTCCTCATTATCCCAGAAAATGTGTAGTATACTGGTCATCTTAATGTGCTATGAAAAGCAGGTGGGGTGTGGAGTTAAAAGACCTGGGTTGGCGTTCTCTGTTCTTATCCTACCAGGCACGTCAACAAGGTTTGCTCATCTATAAAATAAACACAGCAATATTTTCTTTGTGGTGATGTTATGAGTATACAAAGCACCTTACCAGTGTTATGTGCCCTTTGGGTCAAAATTATTAGAATTCAGGGTAAGTCACATGTGACCCAATGTTTGTGGTATGGTCCAAAGTCTAATTTCAAGATTTGGTGAGCATAAGAATGTGCCTCTTAGGTTTTTAAATGCAGGGAGTGTGACTGAACAATGGCCTCAGCTGCTGTTCCCCAAATCCCAATACTGTGTTTGCACAGAGGCCATGCTTTCTGTGTGCTGCCCCCAGACAATGATTGGGCAGAGGGGTTACTAAATCAGGCCCATGCCAGGGAGATATGGGACTTTGCTGAAGGCTGACCTTACCTAGAGGAATCTCTGATGGCCTTGCCAACCTTTCCTTAGAATTTCAGGCAGCCTGTGAAACTTCCACCCAACCTTCTTTCCCTTCTCTCTCCCCTTCACTCAGAGTCAGGTTTGTATCACAGCCTGACAGCTCTCCCTCCCTCTCTTAGCTCCTTTTCTCTTCTCTCTCAGGCATTTGCCCTGATAAATTTCTTGCATGTCTTATCCCATTTTAGCATCTGCTTCTCGATGGACCCAAGATAACATAAAGATAAAATGTAAGAAAGTTGCAAGTATGCAAAATATGCATATTGGGATGCTGATAGTATTGTGGCTAAAAGCAATGTCACTTGTTTTTATTTATTTAGATTTTTCTGTTGAATATTGTGTAAGAATAGACATTTTACAACCCTGGTACTCAATGCAGATATTTTCATTTTAACTAGGGAAAACTGTTGTCCCAGAGATCTTTTATTGTCTCTGCATTGGACTTTGTGAAAAACAGGCAGAACAGCACTCTTCTGGCCAATGTTATCAACGTGGATCCTGCCTCCTGGTAATAATTTTTCTCTTTTTCTAATTTAATTTGACTCTTCTCTACCCTTTAACATCCAACTTAGGTGTCCTCTAGGAAACCTTCTCTGACAATTCTGAAAACACTGGTTTTTCACCTCTTCCATCTGCCTTAGTACATTAAAGTCATCACAACTGATTTATGTTGGCTGCATGAAAAAAATTAAGTTAATGGAAAGATCATAGGACAGAACAATTTTCAGAAATTGTGCTCAAAAATGTTTAAGAAAATAGTTTTCAAGCCCTTTAGCAAACATTGACTACTAGGCTAATTATAAATTATCCTAAGCCCCTTATTAAAATAGTTCTAGCAAGACCTCTCCTGGGGACCATTTTTATGGTCTTTACTGAGTTGCTGGTATGCTAAACCCAAGCCACTCCATTTCTTTAGAAATATTCAGCAGCATTTCCAATCTCTGTCTACCAACAAGTCTCATTTGTTGTTTAATTCTAGAAGTTTATGTCTGGAAAACTTCTTTGAGGCAACTTAGAAGGAAATTGATGGAGCTTTGTAAGAGGGAAGTTGGGGTAATCCACTCTAGAATGGGTCCATGTTTAGATCAAGAACTTTGGTCTAAAAGAAAGTTAATAATGTGAGTTTTATCATTTTCTCTGGGATCATCTGTTCAAAGTCAGCCTTTTTTTTTTCTAAAGAGTAAGCCCTTAAAGGTCAGAGATATTATTTAATAAGTGCTTAAGAAACTTATTGAATAGGCCTTAACAATGGATGAAGAAAGGAGAAAGCAGTCCATGAGATAGCTTCTACTGCTATGTCTGTTTGAAGGTTTCTAACCCCTAGGAGGGGCTGCCAACAAAAACTTGTAGTAGACATAGATGTCTTTCAGTGCTGCCTTCCCTGCCTCTCTTTTCCTAGGACTTGGTAAGACCTGTTTGCCCTCAGCCACTCCACATCGAGAACCTGTCCAGCTGCAGAGTGCTGGACCATTCGTGCTGGTCTCCTCTGTCTTCTATTCTGTTTCATTTTCCGGGTCCCTATTCTGCTAATGAGAGATGTGCTAATCAGCTACAGTCACTTCTCAGTACCCTGTTTATGTTGAGCCAGAGACTTGCAGAGCAAGAGGCCTGGTGGAATCAGATGATTTTCTCAAGGTCACACCAGCAGTTAGCACTGGGTATTTGGAAGCCATGTGTCTGACACCTGGCATGTTGTTTTCTCTGTTAGAGGATGCTTTTTCATCTCTGCCATATGTTTTGAGTTACTCTGAATTTACTGTGTATTTATTTCCACTTAGAAAATGTAAATCTTCTATATGTTTTTTCTGTCCTTTAGTTTTCCATAGTCTCATTGTTATTACATTTATTTGCAAGGCTCAACTAAGCCACAGTAGAATAGGGCTTTTTTCCTGAGGACACTGTTCCCTCTCTCCTTTTTAGTTAGAGCACACCTGGCATTGCAGCTAGATACAGGCTCTTCTACCCCTGACAGCTCCATGATCTTTGGATCTTGACTCAAAGGCCATGGAGTTTAAAATGGTTTGAGTTCAGATGCATAATTCAAGGTGCCTTTCCATCCAGGCATAGCCTGAGTATACCAGGAGCATTTGAGTTTGGTGTCAAGGAAATCCAGGAGTGAATTTTCAGTCAATGTAGCATAATTCCTGATTAAGGTTCTCAGTAATATCTAACCTTTAGTAAATGCCAGCTGCATAATGATGGCTGGCGTGCTTCCTGCAGATACTGCACTGCAGTCAGTTCAGCCAGGCCATAAGAATCTATTTAATAGAACTCTAATGGGAAATGACCAGGATCTGACTACAGAAGATTAAAAGTGACAATGCTAATTGACTGCAGAGGTGTCTACATGAAGAGGGGCCAGAAAAATCATTTAAGTTTAAATGAAATTGGACTGATTTGATATTTGAAAAAAGTATTACCTTCCTGCTGTTTGGCAGGGGTAATTAACTGCTTCATGTTTCCTAAGGAAGAGTCTTTGTGGAACAAGGAGCTACAGTTGTTGGGAAAAGAACTTTCCTCAGCTGGATTAGAAAAAAGAATTGGGCTAAAGATTTCATTGATACTGCAATCACAGTGCTTAGCAATCAGTGAAAACTGCTGGCATCTAAGTTTGAAAGGGTTCTTGTACAGCAAAAGATGGCCCATTCCTCATCCTCACTGAGGATGGAACACCAATGGGATTCAGCTGCTCATGGAAAATACGGGTTTAACTCTTAATGTAGAAGCAGTTCTTTTAAAAATATTTAGAACAATACAAATTAATGAAACTTTATTTTATTTTTCTTTTTTGAGATGGAGTCTCGCTCTATCACCCAGGCTGGAGTGCAATGGCACGATCTCAGCACACTGCAACCTCAGCCTCCCAGATTCAAGCAATTCTCCTGCCTCAGCCTCCTGAGTAGCTGGGATTATAGGCGTATGCCATCATGCCCGGCTAATTTTTTGTTGTTGTTGTATTTTTAGGAGAGAGGGGGTTGCACCATATTGGTCAGGCTCCTGACCTCGTGATCTGCCTGCCTCGGCCTCCCAAACTGCTGGAATTACAGTTGTGAGCCACCGCTCCCAGCCTTGAAATTTTAAAGTCTAATTTTTTTCTGACGGTCAAGTCATCTTTAGAATCTTCTCTAAATCTCATCAAATTAACAGATATACACAGCTTTCTCATCCATCAACTACATCAGGCTCAAGCCATGCCAGGGGGATTTGCACACATACTCCCTTCTCTTCCTTCTACATAATTCTTACCCATCCTTCAGATCTCAGCTTAGGTAGGTTTATTTTTCAGAAACATCTTCCTGAATCTCCAGACTAGGTAGATATGCACTGGTATCATTATGGTTAAGGCAATAGAATCTAGAGATAAAAGGCCTAAATGAAAACACTGGCACAGCCATTCCCTAGCTCTGTAACCGTCAGCAAGTTGCTAATGCTCTCACAGCCTTAAGTTCTTCAGCTATTATGTGGAAAGAAGAATGATCGCACTTATTTTGTAGTGTTGTTGTAAGAGATAAATATAAGGAATTTCTATCATTGTGATAAGCTCCTATGGCCCCGTGTACCTTTCCTTCATTGCTCTTTTCATATTAATATTTTTAGTACTAATTAGGACATATTAGTATACATACATATTAGCACATGTATTTTTGTGACTATTTGATAGACATATGTCTCTCTCACAATACTGTAAGTGTCATAATGTTAGGGGAATTACCATTGGATCTCCAGAGCCTAGAACAGTGATAGTTCGTTCTCACTTCTATAAATACCTGAGACTGGGTGATTTATAAAGAAAAGAGGTTTAATTGGCTCACAGTTCCACAGGCTGTACAGGAAGCATTCTGCTGCCATCTGCTCAGCTTCTGGGGAGGCCTCAGGAAACTTACAATCATGGTGGAAGTTAAAGGGGAAATCAGCACTTCACATGGCCAGAGCAGGAGGAAAGGGGGCAGGGAGGTGCCACATACTTTTAAACAACAAAGTCTCATGAGAACTCACTCATTAGAACAGCACCATGTGGGGAAATCTGCCCCCACAATGATCCAATCACCACCCAGCAGGCCCCACCTCCAACACTGATGCTTATAATTTGACATAAGATTTGGTTGGGGGCACGGATCCAAACTATATAAATCTGCTCTCAGCCCCTACAAAATCTCATGTTCTTCTCACATTGCAAAATACAATCATGCTTTCCTAGCAGTCCCCCAAAGTCTTAATGCATTTTCAGCATTCACTCAAAAGTCCAGAGTCTCATCTGAGACAAGGCTAGTCCCTATAAGCCTGTAAAATCAAAAACAAGTTGGTTACTTCCAAGATGCAATAGGGGTATAGACATTGGGCAAATACTCTCATTCCAAAAGGGAGAAATCAGCCAGGAAAAAAGGGCTACAGGCCTGATAGAAGTCCAAAACCCAGAAGGGCAGTCATTAAATCTTAAAGCTCCAAAATAATCTCTTTCAACTCAATGTCTCACATCCAGGGAATACTGGTGCAAGGGGTGGCTCCCAAGGCCTTGGGCATCTCCTCCCCTGTGGCTTTGCCGGGATCAGCCCCCATGGCTTCTCTCATGGGCTGGTGTTGAGTGCTTGTGGCTTCTCCTGGTGCATGGTGCAAGCTGATGATGATTCTGCCATTCCACAGCCTGGAGAACAGTGACCCTCTTTTCACAGGTCCACTAGGCAGTGCCCCAGTCAGGACTCTGTGTGAGGACTTCAACCCCACATTTTCCATCTGCACTGCCCTAGCAAAGGTTCTCTGTGAGGGCTCTGGTTTTGCAGCAGGCTTCTCTGCCTGAACATCCAGGGTTTTCCATACGTCCTCTGAAATCTAGGTGGAGGCTCCCAAGCCTCAATTCTTGTGCTCTGTGCATCCACAGGCTTATCACCACATGCAAGCCACCAAAGCTTATGGCTTAAACTCACTGAAGCAGCGGCCCAAGCTGTAACTGGGCCACTTTTAGCCACAGCTGGATTTGGAGCAGGCGGGATTCAGGGACAAAACCGTATCATTCATAGTCGCCACTAGTTAAATATTTGATTGAGTAAATGAATAAATAGTGGCTTCTAGTAGCAGCTTACAACTTCTTATACTGTGAGCAATGGTAGAAATGGGCCACTTCTATCCTTAACTTTACACATTTGTTGACTCAGTGGTTCTCACTCCTGCAACTATGCTAAGGTAATATAGCTATTGGATTCTCTAGACCACTTCCTATGAGTGACTTCCAGCATGGATTTTTTTGTTGTATGCCTGAAATTCTCAACTCTGGTAACTCATGGGGTAAAAAGTGTTCTAAGTAATTTGTTACTGATAATAGTAGAAAGGCCACAAATTTGCAAGAGACATGCTATTTGTATTTGTTCAGTAAAGTTTATAGGCAGTGAAATGCACTCTCAAGAACATAATTTAATGGAGACTTGACAAATGTACAACCATCTGACAGCTATGCCCATTAATAGAATACTTCCATCATCCCAGAAAGTCATCTCTTACCTCCATTTAATCTACAACTCCCACAGGCATTCCCTGTTCTGATTTATGTCACCATAGATTAGTTTGCCTATTCTTGAATCCTTTTTAAAAAATATTTTCAACTTTTAGTTTACATTCAGGGTGTACATGTACAGGTTTTCTTACCTGGATATTTTGCATGATGCTGAGGTTTGAAGTACAACTGATCCTGTCACCCAGACAGTGAGCATAGTACTGAATGCTAGTTTTTCAACCCTTCCTCCTTCTTGTAGTCCCCAGTGTCTATTGTTGCCATCTCTATGCCTAATTGTACCCAATTTTTAGCTCCCATTTTAAAGTGAAAACATGAGGTGTTCGGTTTTCTGTTCCTGCTTTAATTTACATAGAATAATGGCTTCCAGTTCCATCCGTGTTGCTGCAAATGACATTATTTTGTTCTTTTTTATGGCTGCATAGTATTTCATGACATATACATACCACATTTTTTAAATTGAGTCCACCATTGATTGGCACCTGGGTTGACGCCATGTCTTTGCTGTTGTGAATAGTGCTGTGATTAACATATGAGTGCATGTGTCCTTTTGGTAGGATGTTTTATTTGCTTTTGGATATATACCCCGTAATGTGATTGCTGGATCAAATAGTAGCTTCGTTTTAAGTTCTTTGAGAAATCTCCAAACGGCTTTCCACAGTGGCTGAACTGATTTACATGCCCATCAACAGTGTATACGCATCCCTTTTTCTCCACGCTTCAACAGCATGTTTTTATTTATTTTGTTTTATTTTTCTAAAAATAGCCAATTCTGACTGGTATGAGATTATATTTCACTGTGGTTTTGATTTGCATTTCTCTGATGATTTGTGATATTGAGCAGTTTTTCATATTTGTTGGTTGCCTGTATGTCTTCTTTAGAGAAGTGTCTGTTTGCGTCTTTTGCCTATTTTTAATGGTTTTATTTTGGCTTGTTAATTTAAATTCCTTATACATTCTGGATATTAAATCCTAGTCAGAGGCATAGTTTGCAAATATTTTCTCTCATTTATTTATTCTATTGATTGTTTCTTTTTCTGTGCAGAAGGTCTTTAATTAGATCCCACTTGTCATTTTTTTTTTTTGCAATTGCTTTTGAGGACTTGGTCATAAATTATTTTCCAAGGCTGATATCCAGAATGGTATATCCTAGGTTTTCTTGTAGGATTCTTATAGTTTGAGATCTTATATTTAAATCTAATCCATCTTGAGTTAATTTGTATATACAGTGAAAGGCAATGTCCAGTTTCATTCTTCAGCATATTGCTAGCCAGCTGTTTTAGCACCAATTATTGAATAGGGAGTCTTTTCCTCATCACTTATTTTTGTTGACTTTTTCAAAGATCAGATGGCTGGAAGTATATAGCTTTATTTCTGGTTTCTCTATTCTGTTTCACTGATTTATGTGCCAGTTTTTGTACCAGAACTATGCTGTTTTGGCTACTGTAGCCTTATATTATATAGTTTGAATTTGGATACGTGATGCCTCCAGCATTGGCCTTTTTGCTTAGAATTACTTTGAGTGTTTGGGCTCTTTTTGGTTCCATATGAATTTTAAAATAGTTTTTTTCTAGTTCTGTGAAAAATGATGTTGGTAGTTTGATAGGAATAGCATTAAATCTGTAAATTACTTTTGACAGTATGACCATTTAAATGAGATTGATTCTTTCAGTTCATGAGCATGGAATGTTTTTCCATTTGTTTATGTCATCTATGATTTATTTCAGCAGTATTTTATAGTTCTTCTTGTAGAGATCTTTCACCTTCTTGGTTAGACGTATTCCTAGGTGGTGGTGGTTGTTGTATGTGTGTGTTTTTGTAGCTATTGTAAATTGTACTGCGTTCTCGATCTGGCTCTCAACTTGAACACTACTAGTGTGGTAGAAATATTACTGATTTTTATACATTAATTTTTGCATCCTGAGACTTTACTGAGGTCACTTATCAGTTTCAGGAGCCTTTTTGGTGGAGTCTTTAGGGTTTTCTAGGTATACAATCATATTGTCTGCAAAGAGGGATAGTTTGACTTTTTCTTTTCCTACTTGGTTGCCTTTTATTTCTTTATCTTGCCTGATTGCTCTGGCTAGGATTTTTAGTACTATGTTGAATAGGAGTCGTGAGAGAGGACACGCTTATCTTATTCCAGATCTCAAGGGGAATGCTTCCAGTTTTTAATTATTCAGTATGTTGTTGGCTGTGGGTTTTTCATAAATGGCTCTTACTATTTTAGGATGTGTTCCTTCAATGTCTACATTCTTCAGGGTTTTTATCATGAAGGGATATTTGATTTTATCAAAAGTTTTTTCCACATCTATTGAGATAATCATATGTTTTTGTTTTTAATTGTATGTGGTGAATTACATTTATTGATTTTTGTATGTCTAATCAAGCTCACATCCTGCGAAAAAATCCTACTTAATCATGGTGAATTAACTTTTTGATGTGCTACTTGATTCTGTTTACTAATATTTTGTTGAGAATTTTTGTATCTGTTCATCAGGGATATTGGCTTGGGTTATAGTTTTCTTTTTGTTTTTTTTTGTGTCTTTGTCAGGTTTTGGTATCAGGGTAATGCTGGCTTTGTAGAATGAGTTAGGGAGGAGTCACCATCTTTAATTTCTTAGACTAGTTTCAGTAGAACTGGGATCAGATCTCTTTATGTCTGGTAGAACTTGACTGTGAATCCATCTGGCCTGTGGCTTTGTTTGGTTGGTAGGTTTTTGAATTATTGATTCAATTTTGGAACTTGATATTCATCTGTCTAGAATTTTGATTTCTTCCCGATTCAATTTTGGGAGGCTGTATGTTTCCTGGGATTTGTCAGTTTCATCTAGATTTTCTAGTTTGTGTCCATAGAAGTGTCCACAATAGTTCTTGAGAATCTTTTTAGTTCTGAGGGATTAGTTGTAATGTCACCTTTGTTATTTCTGATTGTGCTTATTTGGACCTTCTTTTATTCTTTGCTAACCTAGCTAGCAGTCCCTCAACTTTATTTTTTTCAACCTTTGGTTTCATTAATTCTTTGTATAGATTTTGGGGTCTCATTTTCATTTGGTACTGCTCTGGTTTTAGTTATTTCTTTTCTTCTGCTAGCTTTGGGGTCAATTTGTTCTTGATTTTCTAGTTCCTCTAGTAGTGATGTTAGATCATTAATTTGGGATCTTTCCAACTTTTTGAGGTAGATACAGTTTTGCTGTATCTTAGAAATTTTGGTATATTGCATTTCTGCTTTCACTTATTTAAAATAATTTATTGATTTCTGCCTTAATTTCACTGTTTACCCAAAAGTCATTCAGGAGCAAGTTGATTAATTTCAATGTAATTGTGTGATTTTGAGTGATCATCTTGGTATTGATTTCTATTGTTATTCTACTGTGGTCCAAGAGTATGGTTGGATGGTTGGTATCATTTAGATTTTTTTGAATTTATTGAGACTTGCTTTATGGCTGAGCATGTAGTCGATTTTGAAGTATGTTCCAAGAGATGAGAAAAATGCATATTCTGTGCTTAATGGGTGGAGTATTCTGTAGATGTCTGTTAATTCCAATGGGTTAAATATGTAATTTAAATCCATAATTTCTTTGTCAGTTTTCTGCCTCAATTATCTGTTTAATGCAGTCAGTGGGGTCGTTTAGTTCCCCACTATTATTGTGTGTGTGGCCATCTAAGTCTTTTTGTAGATGTAGAAGTACTTGTTTTATGAATTTGGGAGCTCCCATGGTAGGTGCGCATATATTTAGGATAGCTAGGTCTTCTTGTTAAATTGAACCTTTTATCATTATGTGATACCCTTCCTTGTCCTTTTTTACTGTGGTTAGTTTAAAATCTGTTTTTATCTGATATAAGAATAGCAACCCTTGCTTTTTTTGTTTTTCATATGTGTGGTAGATCTTTCTCCAATTCTTTACATAGAGCTCATGGGTGTCGTTACATGTGAGATGAGTCTCTTGAAGAAAGCAGATGGATGGGTCTTTTTAAAAATTCAACTTATCACTCTATGCCTCTTAAGTATGGTATTTAGATCATTTGAGGGAATAATTTTGAGATTAATATTGATATGTGAGGTTTTATCCTATTGTGAAGTTGTCAGCTTGTTGTTTTCTAGTCCCTACTGTGTGGTTGCTTTCTGGGGTCTGTGGGCTATGTAATTAAATGTGTTTTTGTGGAAGTAGGTATTGTTCTTTCATTTTCATGTTCAAAACTCCCTGAAGGATCTCTTGTAATTCTGGTGTAGTTGTAACAAATTACCTTAGCACTTGCTTGTCTGAAAAAGACTTTTTCTTCTTCACTTATGAAGCTTAGTTTGGCAGGATATAAGATATAAAATTCTTGGTTGGAATTTCTTTTCTTTAAGAATGCTTAAAATAGGTCCTCAATCTCCTCTGGCTTTTGAGATTTCTGCTGAGAAGTCAGCTGTTAGCCTGAAAAGATTCCCTTTGTATGTAATTTGACTTTTTTCTTCAGCTGCCTTTAAGATTATTTTCTTTAGTGTTCGCCTTGGACAGTATGATGACTATATACCTTGGTTATGCTCATTTTGTAGGGTATCTCACAGGTGTTCTCTGGATTTCTTATATCTAGATGTCTATCCATCTAGCAAGATTGGGGAAATGTTCTTGAATTTCCCTCAAATATATTTTTTAGGTTGTTTACTTTTTCTCTTTCTCAGGAATACTCATAATTTGTAGATTTGGTTGCTTCACATAATCTCCTATTTCTTGAAGATTTTATTTACTTTTTAAATTTATTTTTCTTTATTTTTGTTTGACTGGGTTAATTTGAGAGATCAGTCTTCAAGGTCTGAGATTCTCTTTTTTGGTTGATCCATTCTGTTGATAAAGCTTTCAACTGTATTTTGAAAAAAAATTAAGTGTGTTTTTCAATCCCAGAAGCTCTGATTGATTTCTTTTTAAGATGTTTATTTCTTCTTTCATTTTCTGGATTGTTTTAGAAGTTTGTGTGTGTTGATTTTCAACTGTTTCTTGGATTTCATTGAACTTCCTTGCAATCCTTGCTTTGAATTCTTTATCTGTCATTTCTGGTTATCTGGCATTTTGGTTAGGTACCATTGCTGAAGAGCTAGTGTACTCCTTTGGTGGTGTCACTACATTTAGATTTTTCATGGTACCAGAAGTCCTTTGCTGGTTCCCTCTCATCTGGAGATGCAGGCACTTCTAATATTTTTAATTATTTTCATGCAGGTAGTATTTTTTCCCCTTGTCTTTCTTTCCCTAAAATATTATCATTATTTTTTTCTTTCCCTTTCCTTTTCCACCCCTTCCCAGGGGGTGTGACTGTAGAAAATGCTGGATGGGGTCTTTTGGGTTTGCTTCTAAAGCTGTATGCAGTTCTGTCAGCATGTTTTTTCACTGGGCTGTACAGTCTGACCTACAAGCCAGTCCATGGGACTTATGGGTAAGAATGGGCTGTGGCCAATGTGGCTGGGTATCTACTGGCCTTGTTTACTGGAAGAAGCTTTCTGTTGCTCAGGCAATAGGTCGACTCATGGAGTACACAGTGGGCTGAGCACCCTGTTCAGCCCTTGGGGGTTGTGGAGAAAGATAGGCTGGGCTTGATCAGACAGGTTGGCCTATAGGTCCCCTGATGGCAGGCACAAGTGCCAGTCCCAATGGAGAATACAGTGGGTGACCACGAAGCACACAGACATGTACCTAGGTGTGGAACTGCAAAACCTTCTCAGCCTCAAGTTCTCTTCATGGGCAGGGGGTACAGCCTGAACTCCTAATCCAGGGGACTGAGTGCTCTAGTACCTGAAGATCTGCATGAGCATGGACTGTAGAGGGCACCCCCTGCACCAGGATCTCTGTACAGGATGGTTGGAGCAGCTCAGGCTTCTAATCTAAGTAAGGGGTGCTCTGAATGCCTAGAGATTTGCCTGTCTCTCCATAGATTGGAGACGGCCTCCCTACACGAGGATCTCTGTACAGGAAGGCTGTGGTGACTCAGGTTACTAGTCCACATGAATCGGTGCTCCAAATGCCTGCTGATTTGCCTATGTGTAGAGTGGAGATGGCTCCACTGCACCACGATTTATATCCAGGAAGGGTGGGGTGGCTCAGGCTGCTGTTCCGGGTAAGTGTATGCTCCAAATGCCTAGATTTCTGACAGGGAGTGGAGTGGAGAGGGCTCTGGTGCACTATGACCTCAGAGAAGCCAGCTTCAGCACCCAGCAATGACACTGACAGGCGGGTTTCAGGTCACCAAGCTGGCCCTGGTTGCAAGTCTCACTGCCCAGAAGAAACTGCAGCCGTAGCAGCTCTCCTCCCACTCCAGGCTAATGACTGGGGACAGCACAATTCCAATTCCTACTGCTGAGGTGCTTTCCACAGTTCTGGTTGCAGCAGCCCCTACCCAAATCCAGAGCAGGAGCTCTAATCTTTGGCCTAAGACTATAATGCCAGCATGACCACAATGCTGGGTTACCAAAAAATGGTTGATTTTGTATGAGCTCAATTAAAAAGCCTGTAGCTTTTCCCAGTGTCTCTCTTTCCTCTAAGCCTCTTCTCTCCCCAAGTTAGCTCCAGGGCTTAGGGGAAACAAAAGTGCTTTCCCTCAGCCTGGGTTGTTCAGATCCCCAGTGGAAAGGTAAGTAACATAGGAAGGCTCTCTGCTTTTCTCAGTACTGAGGCTTTACTTACCTTTACAGCTAGATGTCATCACGGAAGCTGTTTGCCCATATTCTGCTCCCCAGGGTCTCCTTCACAATTCTGATGGATTCCCATTTTCTGTCTTGAATTAAAGCTCACAGAGTTGATCTTTATTTTATTTATTATCTTTCTATTTCCAAGTGCCTGAGACATGCTAAAAGCCAGGTGGAAAAAAGGTGTTTTTGAGGTTTATAAAAGTTCAGTGATATTTTGTATACGACTTCTATTCTTTAATGCAACAATTTTGAGATTCATGCGTGTTGTGTATTTCGGTATTTATTTTATTTATTCATTGCTGAATAGTATTTCGTTACATGAATATAGCACGTTTGTTTACTAAGTCTCCTGCAGATGAACATTTGGGTTGTTTTTAATTTGCAGCTACTATGAATTAACCTTCAACGAACATTTTTACACAAGTCTTTTTGTGGACATGTTTAATTTCTCTTGGGCAAATACCCAGGAGGGGGATTGCTGGGTGATAGGGTAAATGCAGGTTTAACTTTATTAACAAAACTGCCAAACATTTTCCCAAAGTAGTTGTACTATTTTAAACTCTCATCAATAATGTGCAAAATTTAGTGGCTTTCCATTCTTGCCAGTAAGTGGTGTTATCAATCATTAACAGTAGCCATTGAGGTGGATATTAAATGGTATCTCATTATGTATATTTTTATTTAAATTTATGTTCTCTAGATGATTAATAATAAAAACCATTTTATGTCCTTCTTGACCATGCCTATATCTTCTTCTGTGAGGTATCTCAATATTTTGCCTATTTTTAAATTGAGTATTTAACTTTTAATAATTGATTTATATCTAGATACAATATTGTTGTCATATGTATGTAAAATACATATTTTTTATCGATTTATGTCTTGCACTTCCATTTTCTTAGTGATGTCTTTTGGTGACATAAGTTTTCATTTTGATGAAGTCTAATTATTCTTTATTATTGTTTTTGCATCCTAAGTAATCTTTTTCTCTCCTATTATGCTTTAAGATATTCTTCCATGGATCCTTCTAGATTCCTGAAAGTTTGTTTTAATGCTCTAACTTTGTTCTTTTTAAAGACTGTTTTGTTTGTCCTTTACAAAGATTGGTAGATCATTTGCTTTTTAATGTAAATTTTAGAATCGTATAGTCAATTTATTAAAAAAATACTTTTGGGGCTTTTAATTAGAATTGCATTAAATTCATAGATTGATTTGAAAAAAATAAGACATTTTAACAATATTGAATTTTCTAGTGCATAAACATGGTGTATCTCTCCACTTCATTAAAATTAAAATGAAATTAAATTAAATTTCATTTTAATTTCTCTCAACAATGAATTGAAATGCTTAGTTTAGAAATCTTACACATCTTTTATTAAAATGATTTCAAGTTTTTTTGTTTTTTAAGCAACTAGTTTTTATTTTTTTCCAATTGCTCACTAATATTAGAAATACAATTATTTTATAAATAAATATACAAAACATAAAAAATACAATGACTTTTGTGTATTAATCCTCATACACTACTATAATGCTAAATTCATTTATTGGTTCTAGCAATTTTTTCTGTAGATACAAAAAGCTATCTATGTATACAATGCTGTTGTCCATAAATAAAGCTTGCCTCCCATCTTCCACTTAATTATTATGCCATTTACTTCTTTTTCTTGCCTTATGGCACTAGCTAGAACTTCTAATAGAATGTTGTATACAAGGGCAGAGAGTGTAGATCCTTGCATTGTTCACAGTCTTGGCAGGTAAGTATTCAGTTTCACAAATGAGTATTATGTTAGTTGTAGGTTTTTCATAATTGCATTTTATCAGATGGAGAAAGTAAAATTCTGTTTGAATTTGGCTAAGAGCTTTATAATAATTGGGTATTGGATTTTGTCAAATGTTTTTTACTGTATCTATTGACATAAAATATGTCTTTTGTTAATACTGTAAATCACATTGAGTCATTTTTGAAAGTTTAACCAAACTAAGATTTCTGAAAAAAATTTTACTTGTCTCTAATATACTATATATTGCTATATTTAATTTGTTAATTAATCGTTTTATTAAGAATTTTCAATTGCTGTTTGTGTACTTTTAATGTTAATATTGGACTTTAGCATAAGTGTTGGGCTGGCTTCACAAAATCTGTTGGGAAGTATTCTTCTCTATTTTCTGATATATTTTGTGCAAAATTGGTTTTATTTATTTTAGTTTTTATTTTGTTTGAGACAGAATCTCACTCTGTCTCCCAGACTGGTGAGCAGTGGCTCAATGTTGGCTCACTGCAACCTCCGCTTCCTAGGCTCAAGCAATCCTCCAGCCTCAGCCTCCTGAGTAGCTGGGACCACAGGCATGAGCCACCATGCCCGGCTAACTTTTTTATTTTTTGTGGACTCAGGATTTTGCCATTTTGGCAAGGCTGTTTTCAAACTCCTGAGCTCAAAGCGATCCACTTGCGTCAGCCTCCCTAAGTGCTAGGATTAGAGGCATGAGCCATGGCACTCAGCCTAAGGCTGGTTTTATATGTTCTTTAAATAGGATAGAATTCACCAATAAAACTATCTGTGCTTGCTTTTCTTTGTGGAAAATTTCTATTTTAAAAGTGAATTTTTTTAACAATTTATATTTTACTAAACTTTAAAAAAGACACTTTTGCTTTGTTATTTGTATTTATTATTTTCTTGTTTTTAATTTTATTGTTTTCTGCTTTTATCTTTATTTTTCTTTTTACAATTTAGTTTTTAATTTATTTTTTTATAGGCTTATAAGGTTGAAAATTAAATCATTGATTTTAAATCATTTTTTTCTTTCAACATAATCATGTAAAGCTACACATTTTCCTTTAAGTACTATTTTAACTGCATCTAGTAGATATTGACATATTTTATTTTTCTTAACATTTGGTTTAAAATTCTTATTTTTCTGTGATTCTTCTTTGACCCATGAATTACTTGAGTGTTGTTTAATCTCCAAATATTTGAGGATTTTTTATGTCTATTTTTTGTAATTGACTTCTACTTTAATTCAGCTGTAGTCAGAGCTCTACATAATTTCAGTCCTTTAAAAGGCATTGAGACTTGGTTTATGGCCCAGTATATTGTCTTTCTTAATGACTGTTCCATGCATACATGAAAAGAAGGTCTATTCTGTAGTTGTTAGATGCATTATTCTATAAATGTCAATTAGGTCAAGTTGGTTGATCAAGTTGTTCAAATCTTCTGTATTCCTATTTCAATTAATACTGAAAGAAAGGTACTGACATCTCCAACTACAATGATAAATGTGTCTATTTTTATCACTAGTTTTGTCAGTTTTTGTTTAATGCATTTTGGAACTCTATTGTTATGTATCTACATATTTATAATTGTTATACAATCTTGATTACTTATTCCTTCTCACATTATGAAATATTTCCTTATTTCTGCTTATATTTCTAGTTTTTCCACATTTCATTTCAATAGTAAGGTATTTCTAGTCTTAATGTCTATTTTGTCTTATATCGATGCATTACTACTAGCTTTATTACATTTACTTGCTATTTGCATGGTGTGTCTTTTTTCCCCATCCTTTTACTTTCCTCTTATCTGTATCTTTATATTTAAAATGATATCCTGTAGATAGCAAATATTTACATTTTGGTTTTTTTTACCCAGTCTAAGAATATCTGCTCTATAATTGGGATACTCAGTCCACATACATTCAAAACAATTTTTGTATAGCTGTGTTTATGTCTGTCATCTTGGTATTTGTATTCTCTTTTTCCTATCTGGTTTTGTTTCTCTATTCTTCCATTTCTGACTTATATTGTGCTTAATGAATATTTTGGTATTCTATTTTCATTTCTTTATTTTTTAAGCTTTTGTTCATTATGTATCATAATATACTATAGTCTGCTTACAGTTAGTACTTTACATAAAATGAAATTAATAGAAGAAATAAAAATGTAGTCTTTTGTATTATGGATGTTTTACCTTTTCCTGTGCTTTTTTTTTTTTTTTTTTTTTTTCTGTAGAACTGTATTTCTATCTGCTGTTAGGCTGGGCTGTTTCAGTTTTGCCCTTAGTCCTACAGTGCTTAGGCTTGTAGAGTCTTGCTTTGTGCATGCACGAGTCAGCCCTTCATTAAGAACGGCACTGAATGTCCGCACGACTTTTACACTCCTCTCCCCTCACCTCCCCAAGCTTCCTCTTCTCTGGTGAAATGCCCTACAAATTCCAGATTCCTTAGTATTGATCTCCTATCTCTGAATAGGAGATCGAGAGATAGGAGGATAGACTTGGCTTCTGTCTTCTTGATTGTGGTAGAAAGCATCAACGGATGTGGGACAAACCTCATATGCTTGCTTTCTCTCAAGAATCACAGTCCTGGTCTGCTTGCTACTTAATAGATACTTAAAAATAAATACCTAAAAAATATAAAAGACTACATTTTATTTTATTTATTTATTGCCTTATGTATTTTGTTTAATTGTATGGTAACTCACAGTAAGAGAGTGAGTCTAGTACCATATATTTATGCCATCATGGTGGAAAACTGAATTCCTTGTACTTTACTATTTTAAGATAAACAAGGTAGATTAAAACTTATCCATAAAATAAGATCACATTTATATTTTTAAAATTTCAGTGTGGATTTTGAGTGTCAGAGAATTAGATACAGTTATAAACAGCATTATGCTTTGAATAAGCACAGACACACCTTTGACAATGTACCCTAGAAATGAGTGCTATCTGTCCTGGTTATGAAGAGGAGATTGAAAGCTGTTTCTAAAAAGTAGTTGGGGTATTGCTATGATGTTGTTCTTTCCAACACATTAGAACTTTTCATGAAAGTTCAAATCCTAAGTTGCTATAGGAATGTTAGAGATGAGGTGATCTGTCTTCTAATTTTGTTGCCCACTTATCACAGTTCTAATATTTTCTTTGCAGTTGCTTATTTGAGTTCTATGGATCTTTTCAGGGATTAAGTATGCTACCACAATAAATGCAAATTGAGTGGCAAATTTGCATTTTCAGTTTCTAATTTATTGCATATCAGAAAGACTAGCCCCTGTGGGAACAATAAAGTAGGTACCTCAAAGTCTGAGTATCAAGATTGTTTTGTATGTAGTTGGTTCTTGCAGTCCTCATATTGCAGCATAAACCTCCTCTGCTCCCAGCTTTCCTGTATTTTTCAGCTTCATGGGACATCATTCCTGTTTATTCTTGAGCCCATTTTCTAAGAGTTGATCTCAGTGATATTTCCTTATTTCATGGAAAGGGATATGTTCAGGGTGACACTGGATAGTTTGTTCATTCATCTAATGTTATCATAAGATGGGTATCTCCCAGTGTTTTATTTAAATGTTAGATAAATGCAGTGAACACAAAGTCAAGGTCTTGTTCTTTTGGAACTCATAGTCTAGCAGAATCACACTAACCCAGAAACCATACCACCATGAATTTGCATCAAGGTAAAAGTCTAACTAGGGGTACTTAGTAGAGAAATGTCTTCAGTGGGGAATCTGCAGCAGGTTTATAACTTACTTTCCTCTCTCCCTAAGGTGTGTGTTTCATCAGTGAACCAATATTGGAGGTAAATACCTCACAGTATGTGGGCAGGGTGAAGGTCCTCCTCGGGTGTTTTTATTCGAATTAACCACTTTAATAAACACATTCAGGAGAGCCTCTGGCCTGACATAAGCCTAAGTTACTCTGTGATCACACAGCTTATGTTTTGAAATACTCTGAAGCATGTTATATACATGTCCACTTTGGTGACATGTCCACTTTGATATATACAAAGTGAATACTTTTACCTAAGGGGTTCACTCCTTTCACTTTCTGTTTGAATTCAGTAATTTGGAATGTAGCAAAACTGAAAACCTTTTCATGCATGTTGTATCTTTACCCCGTTGATTAGAAATTCATCTATGCATAAAAATCCTAGTTATTTGAGGTATGTATGAATATTAACGCAAACATAACCTCATACTACTTCAAGACAGGCAGATGACAGTATTTAATTTTTCCACTATTTTCAGGAATGAGATACTTTACATGAGTGAAATTTGCAAAGTAACATATTTATCAAAGACTCAAAATATGTAACTATTTTGATGGAAATCTATTAAAGTTACACTTTTAATAAACAGTACCTGAATCTAATGTCATAGTTCATTATGAGAATTTTAAAAAATATTTGCATATACAAGACCACATGTCTGTCAGACTATTCAGTTAGTGTTTCTGTTGCCTTCCTATCATCTGTAACTATGTCAGTGTCCGGAAACTCCTTCTCATACCCTACTTGTTAATAATCTCTCTGGATTAGTTCGGCAAATGATATTAGTTTTCTAATGAAAAAGGTAATTAAGATTATTGAATAAGTAATTTTGATTTTATATTCAAAGACAATAGAATAATAAGGGCATAAGGGCTTTGTGGCCTTTTTTCATTGTAGAGCATGACATTTAAAACAATTTTTCTTAGTAAAGCATGTTTGTGTTTTGATTATTTGCTACAATACTGACCTCTAGGCATATATATTTATGTGTATGTATTATGTATAATGCATACATATTATGATATATAAAGAGGTTATAATTATATGACCATTGTTGCTTCTAATGAAAGATAAAACTAAACAGTTTCATTTCTGAAGAAAGACATTACTTTTTTATAAATAGTAATAAGAATGTCAAAAGAATTAAAGAAATATAGAACAGATGTTAGTATACTTATGCTAAGATTGGCATCCTTACTCTGTCATATTTAGAAATCCATCTCAAACTGCATATTAGATGTTAGAGAATAGTCACAGTTTCAGTAAAGAAACTGTGTAATAATTTTTCTCATTTACATAGTCAGTGAAGCTGGGAGATAGATTACAGTAATTAGTAGGAATCCAAATCTTATAGCACATTACAGTTGTTAATGGGTCATTTTAATTTTCACACCTAACCACATGGGACTTATTTTAGAAACATTAAAAATGTCCCTAGCCCAAGCTAAGAAAAGCGTAGAGTAATCAATGGACTATTCTCTCCTATAATGGTAGTGATCTAACAATAAAATAGACTGTAGAGGCAGAGCTCAAAGTGAAAGCATTTGGTCACCAGGAGAACTCTACACAGGAACAAAAGTATCAGGTGGAACTCTGAAGAATGCTGTATAGCCATATATGTGCCTTCACCAACCAGACCAGAAGGTGACAAGTGAGTCTTTTGTTCAGCATAGATTTTGGCATTAAGAGATATTAATGTTTTCGTCAGCTCCTGTGGATCCCTCTTGCTGGTTTTGTGTGTCCATACAGCAGCCTCTACATGTGAGCTGTTACAGCTTACTCCAGTAACACTTACTCAAGCAACATTCCTCAGAGGACTTGGACTTGGACTCTTAGTACCACTTTCCTGGAAGCATCTTAGAATTTACATAGCATCTGGGGAGGTCTGTAGCTATTGACTGACAGAAGACAGGGTACAAAAATCTGATTCCTTGCCCTGGCAGGAAGGAGGAGGGGGAAGCCCTCTGTAGTCTTTAATCTCTAGAGCTCCCCATGAGATCAGGCTGAGGCTAGGGCAGCACTTCTCTTGATCCAACGTCTCCCACTGCCTTACCTGTTTCTCCTAGCACCATTCTTCTAATAAATCATTTGTGTACAAACCCTTGTCTAAGCATCCGCTTCTGGGAAACTTGGCCTAACATAGAGGTGGTATATTCATATCTACCCTCTCATTGCCTTCCATTCAAGGATCCTCAAAATAATTTTTAACACCACACAGTGTTGTTAAAGCAAACTAAATATGGCCTGAGAAAGACTCTGTACTCCTATATTTGAGTCCTTGTGGATCAATGGTAACCTAATTTAGGAATATGCATCTGTAACAATCGCTGAGTCTTGGCCAATCCCAGAAGTCATACTTCAATCACTCATACACTGCTGAATGTTCAAACTGTGTTCAAATAAGGCAAATACCAATCTGTAACCAATCCTGCTGTTTCTGTACCTCACTTCCGATTTCTGTACATCATTTTCCTCTTTTTGTCTATAAATTTGTTTTGACGACGAGGCATGCCTGGAGTCTCTCTGATTCTACTCTAATTCTGATTCACGAATCATTTTTTTGTTATTGTTTGTTTTTTCTTGCTCAATTAAACTCAGCTAAATTTAATTTGTCTGAAGTTTTAACAGTGCTATTTGTGAAATAAATAACAAAAATCATAATCTTGGGGAGTGATAAAAGCCTTTAATTCTGACTGTCTTTATTGACCATAGAGAGATTTGAGGATTGTTGTCAGAACTAAAAGACAGGTGGAAGAGAAAACAAGGGCAGGGTAGGTTAATAAGGTAGAAAAAAAATCAAAATCATGATTCAATAAACATTTATTGAATATTATCAATATTTTAGGCTTTTTTCTAGGCATAAGAAATATGTTTCTTGCCCATGGAGCTTAGATTTTAGTTGGAAGAGAAATGAGAAAACAATCAAACAAAAGAAGTTATGTATTTGAAGTAGTAGATGGCTGTCTTACTCTGAACTGTTATAACAAAATAGCATAGACTTGGTATTACAAACAACAGAAATTTATTCTTTTGGTTCTGGAGCTGGGAAGTCTAAGATCTGGTGTCTGGAGAGGGCCTGATTTCTGGTTCATAGATGGTGCCTTCTTGCTGTGTCCTCACATGGTAGAAAAGGGTAACTAGCTCTATGTGGTCTCTTTCACAAGGGCACTAATCCCATTCCTGAGGGCTCCACACTCATGGCCTCATCACTTCCCAAAAGTTCATGCCTCCAAATACTATCACCTTGGAGGTTAGGATTTCAACATATAAATTTTGGGGGGATACAAACATTCAGACTATAGCAATGGCTTTAGTGATGGTCTCAGGTTCAGTGAAATCCTTCTTGAATAAAATGTTAATTCTCCCCTTTGCATTCATGACAGCTATTGAGGGAAGGAGAAACCTGACCATGGTGGGAGCCTGTTTCCTCCAGTGCTGCCTGTTGCTGTGTCTCCCAGGCACATATTGCATGACCTGACCCTCAGTGAATGCAACATAAATCCTGCCTATCCTTGACTTCATTGATTAGGTATTGGAGATTCAACTCAACCACAATATAGATAAACCAACACTCATTCTGAATTCTTACTTGTTACACACCCATTGAGACACCACTTCTACAGAAACCACAGACAGCTGTCTGCTTTTTCTCCTCTCCCCACTTATGAAACTTGATCTGGATCACCCATCACTTTGTATATTCTCTTTCCTAGAGGTATTTATGTATTGTGTTGTCTCTAAAAATATTAGTACTGTATATAAGAAATAGCCAGAAAGGGTGGATTTTTTTCTTAGATCAGCAGCTTTTATTTCACTCCCAACTTCATAGCATATGCTCTGACTTCACATGATGTTAGTTTGCCAGCCAAAGGGGCTCCTCCACTGACATTCTGTAGAAGTCTGCTTCTCAGGGTGATTGCATCAGTAGCTGATCATTTAATAATAATAACAGTAATAATAGAATATTAAATTTGGCTCATAAGAAGTCACAAACATACTTTAAGCAATTCTAAATATTAGGCATATAAATGCACATTCATATGGCAATTATTTGACAAAGGACTTGTCTTTGACTATGGGTGCATGATTATAATTCTGTTTCTCATATAAACCACATCCGTAATGAGTTGTCCAAATTTTCTGTTTTACTTCTTTACAATGAAACAAACAAACAAAATCTTAAAAATTTTGCAAAGCAATCCAGGTCGAGAATTCTTTTACTTTTTGTGAATTATTTTTACCCTTCTTTATTCCAGTGCAATTTTTTTTCTGACTAATAGTTACCGAGTCTTTGTAAAACATTTGATTTATTTTTATAGGCACAACGAACTCCCTTTTTTACACTTTCATATTTGCATACTATTTTATTTTATTCTTTTAAAATAATGTATTACCTAATTAAATAACTTAATTACAATAACAATTTCAAATAGAACAAAAGGTTTTGGAACAAATAACTAAATAAATGGGAAAATAATTTTGTGATCATTCTAGGGATTAACTAAGGAGTTAAGTGTTCCATGGGAATCATTTTGTTTTACACAGGAAGTTGAATGGGTTAGTTATTTTGGAAAACTGCTTATATAGAGATAAGAAAAATTCCACAAGATATGTTCCTGTCCTTTGAAGATAACGAAATAGTTTGCACTAGAAATGGGTTTGTAGAAAGAAGTGGGGCAGAACTACTAGGTGAAATACTCTTTTGGAAAAAGGGAATAAATACTGCGAGCACTCCAACGAAAAGACTCAGAACACCAAAGCTGGGCCACATTTTCTGATCCCAAGCTCCAGATCACACATAAAATACGAACCGAATTCTATTGTTCCCCAATAAAGTTCACGAACACACTGCCTCCATGAAAGACCTGTCATTTATATTTTGAGATTAAAGTGCTGGGAAGGTTCACCCCAATTTTATCTCGGAATTCTACAATTACTGAATTATGCATTGTCTTCATTGTCTTTCTTCTTAGGGTTTTTTATTAAGTTTGAATCTCCTGATCATTGTAGCACATAAAATTTCTAAGTACCTGTCCTGAAAGAATATATCAGATTTCCTCTATGAAAGGGCTAAAACAGTATAAGAACACTGAGTGACTCTGTGTGAGTGATGGGGGTGGATAATAGGAAAGGAGTTATAGAAGAGAGCTTAGAAAAGAAAAGGTAGACAGCCTGAAGCATAGTCTTATCTCTTTCACAATTTTTCTGGGTGCTAATTCCCCCACTATTTATTTTATATTACAGAGAGTGAACTACTGGATAGAGACTGATGCCTTTAAGATAGTCCTACTTTCAATCTTCTATCATGGAGAATATCCAATCAAATGAGAAGTGAAACAAGTCAAAGTAAGCTTTTTTAAAAACAATGTTATCTGTGATTTTGGTGAAAAGATACATTTCTCCATTAAAATTGTTTTTACTTTTAAAAAATGTCAATATGGTTTGTGCCCCATTTATAACCCAACATACTTGGATGATTCATCATTGCCACCAGACATAAAAATTGCAACTTTTTTTATTTTCATCAACTCACTATTTTGACATGTAAAGAAGAGTCATTTTGTAAAATTCTAAACTTTTACAAAGGTAAGAAATGGTGAAATAATAACAACATTTGTCTTCTGTCAAAAAATATTGACATGGTATTACTATAGCAAAATTGGTTTGTGTTCTGAAGTATGTCTCAAAGATAAATTAGACTTTAGATTTTTTTAAACAATCTAAATTGTTCTTTTGATATTAATGTCTATAAAAACATCAGGACATATAAGTGCAGAAAAGAGATTCTATAAAGTAGACGTAAAATTTGGATAAGATCCTTGAAATTCCCTGAACACTCATTTGACATATTTGACATTGACTTAAGTCATTTTCAAAGTATAATGTGACATATTTCATATTTCATTAGTGTCTAAATTGTGGACTTCTTGGACCAAAAAAAGCCCTTTGTAAATGGCTAAGAAATGTCTGTTTACTGTCTTTGCAAGATTCTATTCAGAGAACTGGGCAAAGAAAGGGTGTACTATGTGAATGAAAAAATAAAAATTTATATAGCAAATTCATGTAATGGAGAAGAGCCCAGAATGATTAAAACATTGGCAGCAAATGCTCTTAGCAGTGAAAGTGAACTACGGTCTACTAGTCAACAATTTCTGAAGTTGGAAGTCTATTTCACCTCTTGTTTCTTATCCATGCCCATTAACCTCATGCCAGAATCAAACACCTAGTGCCATCTGTCTAATCAGACTGATAAAGCAACAGGACATGGAAATGCAGACAAGGCTGCCTTTTATACTTTTTAAAAAGTCTTTATTTTGATGTTGTTAAGGAGGAAAAAAAATGAACCATAAACAAAATGTGATTTAATTTAATTGGCTTTAAAATAGTAAATTGAGAAATAATAATAATTCAACTCATTTGCTTTCAAACTGATAACAAAATTCAAATTCACCTCATGCTTATTAAGCACCTACAATATTCAAGACATGTTCCAGGCAAAATGAAGGAACAAGGATGACTGGTGGAGAGTAAGCAGTCTGCATGGTGTGCTGGCTGGCTGCGGTGGCCTTCTGGATCTGGGACACTGGAGGAACTGCTGTCCTGGAAGGAAAGGCTGGCAAAGCAAGCCAGGATCAGTGGAAGGGCTTGAGCAGCAGGCTGGGCAGTATGGGCTTTGGGCTACAGGTAAGGAAAACCCTTCACAGGTTTCTAACAAGGGAGATGAGCCCATTGGGGTATTCAACTTGATGCAACCCTTATAGGAATAAGTAAGTGCAAAACTCTTCATTCCATTCCACTTTGGTGAGTTGAAGAGGGGCAAGGTAAGGGGGAAGAAGAAAGAAGAAGGACATACAGGCATAAGAGTGAACACTAGAGAAGCAGGAAAGGGGAGAAACATATTCTGAGCAAGGAACCAAAGCAGGACTAGGATTGAATAGGAGGGTTTTGTTTTGTTTTCAAGAGACAGAGTCTCAATCTGTCACCTTGGCTGGAGTACAGTGCTACAATCCTAGCTCACTGCAGCCTTGAACTCCTGGGAGCAAGTGACACTCCTGCCACAGCCTCCTGAGCAGTTGTGGTTACAGACATGTACCAACATGCTTGGATACTTTTTAAGAAATATTTTTTGGAGAGATGAGGGTCTCACTATGTTGCCCAGGCTAGTCTCAAATTCCTGGCCTCAAGCAATCCTCCCACCTCAGCCTCCCAAAGTGCTGGAATTACAGGCATGAGCCACGCACCCAGCCTACATGAGAAAGTTAAGTAAATGTTTAGTTGAGAATTAGGTGGCGAACATAATCTGCTGCTCCTTTGAGCTGGGAGCGTCTGAGAACTTACCCGCCATTTCCTAAACTAGAAGTTAACTGGTGACCTGTAGTCAACAAGGCCCTAAAATTTGGATTTACTTTATTTATTTAATTTTCTGTTTTTAAACTTATTTGTTTTTAATTTTTTGTTTCTTTTTATTTATACATCTTAAACATATTTTAAATTTGAGTGCCTTTAGGAGGCTATGCCATTCTGCAATTCAACACTCCCTATTTACTTACATCCATGTTTATATGCCAGCCTGGCTTTTGAGTTTGTAGTTCCAACTAGCAGATAAAGACTTGTTTGCTGAAGATAAATACAAGATATTTGTATCTCTGTACACCTTAAAATTAAGAATATCAAAACACATATGTTTAGAAATTTGGAAAGATACGTTGTATACTTCTCTCCCCCAGTATTTACAAAGAGCGCAGTGGGTACTTGTAAGAAATGTATCAGATGCTCTCAAAGTGATTGTCATGCTTTATCAGCAGCCATTAAAAGAGCATCTGCCACAAATATTTAGCCTCTCTGATGTTTTTACACAGTCATTTGTACCACTTTGGGCAGAAATCACTTGGTCAAATCTCAATTTTCTCATTTTCCTCTTCTCTTGCTTCAGGAAAACTAGTAGATTTACTTTCTCCTTGTTTCTTACTTTTTGAAAAATGATAGGAGCCAATTAAAAATTATTGAGTAGTATGTTATAGTATATTCTGGTTTTTGGCATGGTTGCTTATCCACAAAAAATAGCTCTGATATTGGCCAACATAGTTAACTATATTGTCAAGCACACTGGTCTCCCACTTATTTTCATTCAGATCTGTGCCCAAAAAATATCTACAATTGTTTTCTTTTGAGTGTTAAGGGCATATAACTCCTCTGCCACTCTCACCAGGAAGAATGCATATATTTATCTGTGTGAGATTAAGGTAGAAAAAGGCATATGTAATTATGACGGGACTGCATTTGACTACTGAGTAGGATATTTGAAACATCGAATGTCTTAAGACGTTATTAAATTGTGCACTTAGGATGGGTGAATTTTGTTGTATGTATGTAACACTTTAAAAACATTTTTAAAGTGTAAGATCTAAGACCACTAGATAAACGTGGCAGAGAATACATGCATTTATATTTGCCTCCACTTCAAATCCTACCACAATAAGTGTAAAGAAAAGAAAAAGTTATAAATCTGTAGCAGCCAAATGACCAGAAGTGGAGAAAACAATTAATTAAGAAGAAATGCTAATAAAATTTAGAATGGCTGAAAGTGAAGAGAAGAACCTAAATCCTACATGCTTGCAATGATGGATACCAATATGTAGTCAACCACAGGGCCTCAGAAAATGACAATGATAGATGGTCTCAGAACTTGTTTCGAGTACTCCAAAATGAGCGACTGAAGTATGGAGCTGAAAATGGAGTGATCAAGAGTCAGACCAAAGAAGGGTCAGCCTGTCTTTGAAGATTTGTGAGAATGACAACTCAGACTTGGTTCAAGATTGTTTTTTTCCATTGGTACTAGAAAATCATTCCCAAGCTCATTCCAAAACAGAGATACAAGGGAGTACCCAGCTATCAGGGTCTCTGCATTTCTCCCACACAAGTACATTGGAATTGTCGGAAAACAGCTTCATGTGCAAGAAATTCACAAAGCGGAAGATCCCTATTATCCTATTATCATGCAGAGATCTGTCTAGGGTCCTAGGAAGAAACTCTTGCCAAGATACTCTTTTGAGTTCAGTAAACACCTACAACAGACCTAGAGATGGCTCACCTCAGGGTGAAAGGCCACACAGGGGACATTTGGGCTTTCAGGATCCTAGTTCTACTCCCAGATAGCCCAGTGACCACCTCTTGCAAGAGACTAGGGGTTGACTCTTTGCATATATTGAATAAATCAGCCTTTGGATTTGGGAACACTGGACACAATGGAAAACAGAGAATAGAGCTAGATTTAAAACAGGGGACTTGAGCAAAAATATGCATGCAAAATGTCAAGATCTCATCCTCTTTTTCAGAGGACCAGCAGCCAGGCCTATAAACTGAGGGCAGAGAATAAAAGATCCTTCTTTGTACAGTGTCAGAGAAAATGTTAACTGACACTAAAATTTAGAATTTTACCAATGAAATAGTTGCGTTCACATATCGACTCCCTACATGGAAGCTCACCCACCCACAAGTCATTGCTAAGAACACACAGTGTACACTTGGCTTGTAGGTGCTTCATTATTTAATGTAGACATTTAGTCTAGGATTGTCAGACATTTAGGAGAGACTCTAGGATCAAAGGTAGAGCTGAAAGTCAATAAATGCTAAGAGAAAACTTAGCAAAAACAGAGACAATGCAGAGAAGAAAAAAAAATATGGCTACATTTATGGATAGATATGTTAGGTTGAATCATATGAAACTACCATTTTTGTAGATCAAATGATGAAATAGCAGCAATTTCACAAGGTCATTAATGACCTAATATACTGCCAATAGAAGTTCCAAAAGAGAGGAAAAAAGAAAAAGGGTACAGTTTTTTTGTTGTTGTTTTTTTTTTTTCAGGGGAGTTTGAGTGTGGGGAGTGGGCAGAGCAATTATCAAAGAAATGATATCAGATAATTTTATAGACAGAAATAATATAATTCTGTTGATTAAAGGGATGCTCAGAAAGATGAGTCTAGCAATGTAAATCACTGCAAAATTTTGGAACATGAAGAATAAGGAATAGATACTAAAAATATTCTAGATGGAAAAAAATTGGTCACACACAAAATAAAGCATATGAAGTGGTGGTGATCATCTCACTAACATTGGAAATTAGGAAACAATAGACAATACTCTTACAATGTTGAGCAAAAATAATTTTCAACCACCAATTTTCCCCCAGCCAAACTGGATGAAAGAATTTTTAGATGTGTACTATATATATATGTGTATATATGCATACACACATACACACACACACACATATATATATATAATATGTATATATTTCTTTTTACCCTCTTCTTCGTGCACTATCTCAAGAATATACTGGGGGATGTGCCTCACCAAAATAAAACCAAAGAGAAAGACGTGAGATATAGGGTCCTGACACAGGAGGGAAATGAAGGAAATTCTCAGAACAAGAGCAATGGGAATGCAGCTATGCAGTTGCCCAGGAGAGCAAGTGTTCAGTGTGGACAGGGGAGTCAAAGCTCCAAGAAGGGTGCACTCATTAACGAAATCGAAATAACTGATTATCCCATACATCCTACAATTTGCAAAATGGTATTGAGGGACTGACGGATGGTCAAAAGTAATTATAGGTCAATATAAGAATAAAAATATGGAGAAAAGTGAGGCAACTTATTAAGAAAAGTTTTATCAGAAAGTAAAATTAGTATTTCCCACTATTTGGCTCAGCAATAAACAATACTGCTTTGTAAAAATAATATAAATACTGAATATTGATATAAGTCCAAAATGTGAAATATAATTGAACTTTGTTGGGGAGAGAAAACAATGAACAAGGATAATTGTGCAAGAGAGTTGAAGCCTTAGCTACCAAGTAAGAAGCCAAAATATAATATCAAACAACCACTCATAGCAGCTTACTTTTGTTTTGTTTTGTTTTGTTTATTTGATATAGAGTCTTGCTCTGTTACCCAGGCTGGAGTGCAGTGGCCCGACGATAGCTCACTACAGCCTCAAAATCCCAGGCTCAGGTGATCCTCCCACTTCAGCCGCTTGAGTAGCTACCACAGGTGCATGCCACCATGACCAGCTATTTTTCCTTTTTAAATTTTTTTTAGAGACAGGCTCTCGCTTTCTTGCCCAGGCTGGTCTCAAATTCCTGGCCTCAAGCCATCTTCCTGTCTTGGCTTCCTGATGTGTCAGGATTAGAGGTGTGAACCACTGCACCTAGCCGTAGCTTACTTTTTAGTAGCTAAATGCCCATCAACAAATGGTTGAATGGATAAATTAAATAGTGATATATCCTTATAATGGAATAATAGTCATAAAAACCAATAAACTGTCGATTTATGCTCAACATGCATGGATATCAAAATATACTGAATGAAAAAATATTGAACAAACTTACATACAATATGATTCAATTTATAGAAATCTCTAGGAAGAATAAACTAACGTTTAGTGATAGAAAGCAGACCAGTGGTTACATGGGTCTGGGAATAAGGGAGGTATGGAGGAAAGACTGGGTTTCAAAGGGGCATGAAAAAGCCTTTGGGGATGATGGGAATGTTCATTATCTTCACTGAGGTGATTATTTTATGGGTATGTGTATGTATATATATATATGTCAAAATGTGTTAAATTGTAAACTTTAAATATATGTGGCTTATCATATATTAATTATACCTTAATAAAACTGCAAAAATAGGCCAGGTGTGGTGGCTCATGCCTGTAATCCCAGCATCGTGGGAGGCCGAGGCAGGTAGATCTCTTGAGGCCAGGAGTTCAAGACTAGCCTGGCAAACATGGCAAAACCCCATTTCTACTAAAAATACAAAAAAAATTAGCCATACATGGTAACTCATGCCTGTAATCCTAGATACTCTGGAGGCTGAGACTTGAGAATCACTTGAATCCAGGAGGCGGAAGTTGCAGTGAGCTGAGGTCGTGCTTCTGCACTCCAGCCTGGGCAACAGAGAGAGATTCTGTCTCAAATAAATAAATAAATAAAGCTGCAAAAATAGGTTCTAAAATTAACAAAATAAAGAATTTCAATTTAATGATTATATTTTAGCAGAAACATATAAATAGCAGAAAACACATCTAGGGTGAAAAATGGCAGTCTTTGGGGAGCAGGATTGGGGAAAAAGAAGATACTGCTCACTCTTAATGAAAACCTAAGAGTATAATTTCCTTTCTAAAATTATGTACGTGCATTCCTTTTGTAAAATTTAATACATTTTTAGGTCATTTTAATAAACACATGTACACAGATACTATATACAGTGATATGTACTCACGTTTTCCCCAAAGTAGACAAGAATGTGTATTTCAGAGGTTGATTTTTGTGTCTGGGCCTTATGGCTCAATAAGTAATTAGTAATTAAAAGTAATGGCAAAAACCACATATACTTTTGCACCAGCCTAATAGAAAATGGATGAGAAGGGCTCACTTTAAGTCGACTGAAAGTGGAGGTTCATGAGGAAATAATCTTTACTTGCCTTTTAAGATTATATTTTTTTGCCACTCAACTGCAAATTCAAGAATGCTGTAACTGGTAGGTTCTAAGGGAGAGTAGTTTGGTAGAATTGGGCAAATACAGCTTAGACAACTTTAAAGGTATATTTTTCCAATCTGGACCAGCTTTCCAAAATTTGGAAGATTTGTGTTTGATTTTTGTAATGGCCAGTCACAGTAGGTTAGGGTCTTCCTGTAGTGAAAGAGGGTCCTCTTCAATACACCTGATGATTTGGCTCCTTATATTTCACTGGTTTTGAATGATACTATGTCCTGAGTATATCCACATAATCACATTGCATGTGTTGGATAAAACTAGAGATTTCAGAGGGGAAAATCTTGTTTTCATAATGAATATTCACTCAAATGAATAAATATATGAATAAACATACTACAATCAATATCTGATCTATAATAACACAGTAGCTAGACAAAGGCATGTAAATAAGTACAGCTAAGCACAGCTAATGTGGGTTCAGGTGATATTCCCATCACACTGTTCATTCAACTTTGTGCCACAAGTTTTCTTGGCTTGTTATGACTATCAACTAAAACACATATAATGAAGTTCTTTGTAAACAATACATGTAGCAATTAATTAATTATACTATGTGCCATGGAATGTAGTAGTAAATGTTCAGAATAATACACTTTATAGTAACTTTAAATAAAAATTGGTCATAATCTTGATCATTGTAGCATTGCTTCTGAGTCTGATTTTGATAATAAAATTTATCAGCAACCTATTAACAATGTAAATAACTTGTTAAGTATTTCCATCAAATGAGCTTTCTTCATGTGGAAAGACCTAGAAGGAGTATTTAAAATAAAACAGAAAATCAACCACTTGGACATGATGACTTTATTGCCATATAGAAACAGACTCTGCTCCTTTCAAAGTCCTTGGAACATGAGTAGGAAACCGTGCCCATCACCCCAAATAGTACAAACCTGTTAGTAACTCCATATTTCATTATCCATAACCTTTTTTTCAGAATACATTGGTCCTTTGCTTAAGATTAAATGGACTTACAATGGTTAAAAAAAAAAAAAAACTAGGACAAAAAATGAGACCTATGCACATGGAGATGTCTACCAGAAAGTTGATGAAAGCTACGGGTGGACTCTAATCTGGCTAAATGAATCAACTTCACATTCTCTATCAGACCCCTTTAAAAACCCTTCACTTTCACCTGCCTCCCCAAGAAAGAGCCACAGCTATGCCCAGATAAATGGAAATAAAGCACTTTATAAGATTCTTTATTATTAAACTTAATTCTTGTTCATTCTCAACAGAATTTGTTGCATACACACAGAAACAGTTTCCAGAATACAAATATATTTGATTATTACTGATCTAGAAGTTAATGACAAGAGATAGGAAGAAAAAACACAAAACTTTATATACCAGAATATACCTGAACATTCACTGGCTAGTTTTGTGGTTTGTTTTTTTGTTTTGTTTTGTTTTGTTTTTTTGGTTTGAGGAGGTGGGAAGGCATGCAGGTTCTAGCAAAGAAAGTCGAAGACTTAGAGATGAATTCATGAAAATTAATTTTTCAGATGACTTTTTTTCAGATGAATTTTTCATGACCTTTTCAGATGACTGGCTAAGGACATCAATTATATGTTGGTCTGTATTAGCACAGAAAGAAAGCAGAACTTCCAAGTCCTTAATAGCTTAGCAGAAAATAAATAGTCATGTGGTACATTTTAACATTTATAAACAAAAACCAGAAGAATTAAAAAAACTGTTCCTCATTAAATTTAAGGTATAGTTATTTTCTGATTAGATTATACATAGCAAACAATTCTTCAGCAAGAAGACTATCTTTTGCTTTTTATGTGTTTGAAACAGAAAAATCCTTTTATTTCACTCGTTTTGAATGATATGGCTACTGATATTTCTAGAGCCAGTGTGGCACCAGACATTTTACAATTTGAGTCAGTGAAGTTACAGAGAGAACAAGTGACCTACAGTATAATCAAAACAGTGTAATAAAAACCCAATTCCCAGACAAAGTCTTCCAAACAAGGAAAGTCACAGGTACCATGGCAGGAACATGATGTGTGAGAGACACTGATCATGCTGTGAGATGAGGAACATAGACTTTGAGGTCAGAAGTGCTTGGCTTAAGTAAAAGCCCTGCTACTTGCTTGAAAAGAGTGCAGCCTGGGGCAAACCTCTTGAGCTTTGTTAGCTGAAACATCCACCTCTATGCCTGTTCTTCACCTTCCCAGAGTTATTATGCAGAGATCAAATAACACATAAAACTGCATCATACTTTATAAGGTGTTATGCAAACATAATGCATTATTTTTCTTTCTTGGATAAAACTGAAAAAAAGCTCAATTATAGAATCAACCTGCAAACTTTTTAACCTAAAGTATAATAAGACCCTGTAATTAGATCCTGTATTAGTTACGATAGAAAAGCAAATTTTCTTTACTGCCATTTAATCTTTTATAACAATATTCTGAATAAAACCCAATCTGATTAGTTTCTTTGAATGATTGTGAAGAAATTCAGTGTTATAGGTAAAATAATTTTAAAATTTAATTTTCATCCTTTTGGTTTGGGGGGGTGGCAGACTTTAATGGCAGTAAGATAAACTTTTAATGAACAGAAAAACTGAGGTCATATAGGAAATATTATGTCACGTAAAAATAATAGGTATTCTTATTTAAGACACAATTGGTATTTCCACATGGATTTTAAGAATTTCATCATAAATACTGATGAAGAGACCAGTCTCACTCGCTTTATTGATTATAGGGAATTACAAGACTGCAAAATGTTAAAATATCCAAAAATTCTAGGTTGGAATTTCATTATATTCTTTTTTCTTGATGATTTCAGCTTTAAAATAATTACGATAATTACAAATATCCATCTAGAATGCTAGAACTAATAAAGCAATTTCAGTTTCATGACCTCATTCGATACTGTCTTGTAACAGTCATTTTGTGTTGCTTATAACAGAATACCTGAAACAGGGTAATTAATAAAGAAAAGAGTTGTATTTCTTGCAGTTCTGGAGGCTGGGAAATCCAAGGTCATGGACTGGCTTCTGGTGAGGGCCTTCTTTCTGGTGGGGTCTCTCTACAGAGTCCCAGGGTAACAAGAGCATCACATAGTGAGAAGGCTGAGAGTGAGGGCATACTTGCTCAGGTCTTCCATTTCTTATAAAAGCATCAGTTCCATTTCCAGGATAAGCTATTAATTCATTAACCCACTAATCCATTCATGAGACAGAGCCCTCATTATCCAATAAACTCTGAGAGGCCCCACCTTTCCATAATGTCACATTGGAGATCAGTTTTCAACACTTATAATTTAGGGGACACATTCAAACCATAGCAAATACTTGTACAATCAAGTATGGGAAGTTTTATCACAGTGATGACTGTAGTTGCCTATAGCACAGATTTTAAGGAAGAACCAGTAATGATGTCCAAACCTTTTGACAGAAAAGCCTTGGTCTCTGGTCATTGCATAAGGTCATTGCATTGAGTGTATAATAATACTCAAACTGCATGTTCATGTCAAACCCAATTGTGGCTCAATGTAAAGAAAAACATTGCAACAACCCAAAATCCCATGTCTGTGTGTAGATTAATAAATCAGTTGGAGACATTGGCCCAGATCATTTTATAGTCCCTTACAAACAGATAGTGTTGTGCCCTGCCTTACATCACAAGTGCCTCCAGTTTAGGAAGTATGTATTTTCTACAGAACATGTAAGGCTACGCACATAGTAGGAAAGTTAGTTTTCTTTTTTTTTACATTAAAATTATGTTATATTTGCTTAAATGAATGTTCTGAAAACATATTCCATTTACAATAGAATTGTAACAAGCAGACACTTTTATCTAGTTTTATATCATTTCTTTTTTTTTCAATTTTACCATTTCATTTATTATTATTTTTTTTTATTATACTTTAAGTTCTAGGGTACATGTGCACAACATGCAGGTTTGTTACATTTGTATACATGTGCCATGGTGGTGTGCTGTACCCATTAACTCTTCATTTACATTAGGTATATCTCCTAATGCTATCCCTCCCCCTTCCCCCCACCCCATGACAGGCCCTGGTGTGTGATGTTCCCCTTCCGGTGTCCAAGTGTTCTCATTGTTCGATTCCCACCTATGAGTGAGAATGTGCGGTGTTTGGTTTTTTGTCCCTGTGATAGTTTGCTGAGAATGATGGTTTCCAGCTTCATCCATGTCCCTACAAAGGACATTAACTCATCCTTTTTTATGGCTGCATAGTATTCCATGGTGTATATGTGCCACTACCAATGACTTTCTTCACAGAATTGGAAAAAACTACTTTAAAGTTCATATGGAACCAAAAAAGAGCCTTCGTTGCCAAGACAATCCTAAGCCAAAAGAACAAAGCTGGAGGCATCATGCTACCTGACTTCAAACTATACTACAAGACTACAGTAACCAAAACAGCATGGTACTGGTACCAAAACAGATATAGACCAATGGAACAGAACAGAGCCCTCAGAAATAATACCACACATCTACAACCATCTGATCTTTGACAAACCAGACAAGAACAAGAAATGGAGAAAGGATTCCCTTTTTAATAAATGGTGCTGGGAAAACTGGCTAGCCATATGTAGAAAGCTGAAACTGGATCCATTCCTTACACCTTATACAAAAATTAATTCAAGATGGATTAAACACTTAAATGTTAGACCTAAGACCATAAAAACCCTAGAGGAAAACCAAGGCAATACCATTCAGGACATAGGCACGGGCAAGGACTTCATGTCTAAAACACCAAAAGCAATGGCAACAAAAGCTAAAATTGACAAATGGGATCTAATTAAACTAAAGAGCTTCTGCACAGCAAAAGAAACTGCTGTCAGAGTGAACAGGCAACCTACAGAATAGGAGAAAATTTTTGCAATCTACTCATCTGACAAAGGGCTAATATCCAGAATCTACAAAGAACTCAAACAAATTTACAAGAAGAAAACAAACAACCCATCAAAAAGTGGGCAAAGGATATGAACTGACACTTCTCAAAAGAAGACATTTATGCAGCCAAGAGACACATGAAAAAATGCTCATCATCACTGGCCATCAGAGAAATGCAAATCAAAACTTCAATGAGATACCATCTCACACCAGTTAGAATGGCAATCATTAAAAAGTCAGGAAACAACAGGTGCTGGAGAGGATGTGGAGAAATAGGAACACTTTTACACTGTTGGTGGGACAGTAAACTGGTTCAACCATTGTGGAAGACAGTGTGGCAATTCCTCAAGGATCTAGAACTAGAAATACCATTTGACCCAGCCATCCCATTGCTGGGTATATACCCAAATGATTATAAATCATGCTGCTGTAAAGACACATGCACACGTATGTTTACTGTGGCACTATTCACAATAGCAAAGACTTGGAACCAACCCAAATGTCCATCAATGATAGACTTGATTAAGGAAAGTTAGTTTTCATCGACTATGTTATCATAAGTCAGTAAGCATGGGCTTCAGGTTCCTCGTTAGGAAGGTAGCTTAATAATACCTGCCCTTACTATCTTAAAAGTACATATGTGAAGGTAATGATGTTCCACAAATATTGGGTGGTCTTAATACATTTTCTGCTAGACCCCATCCTCCTGAGTCTAATCTGGCCTTTTCCTTTAGATAATGCTGCCTGACCTAATATCATTTCAAAGCACTCAAAGGCTGCTTCATCCTGATATTTCACGAGATGGGCTACAAGCCCCAACCAACACATTTTCTTTTCAACAGTCATGTAATTGCCACATCACTCCCATGAATGGATCTGAGTCTGTTTAATGTCAAAGGCACATCATCACAGACATAAACAAACTTCATCTCTCCTATCCTCTTGCTGTGAGGGTAAGAAGTCTTTAACTAAAGATGTCCTTAGATCAGCAAAAAAAAAAAAAAAAAAACAAATAAAAGAGCACATTCTCTTTTCTGAGTTTCCCAGAAAACCAATGATACCAGCATACCTACAGGCATAATCCAGTCATTATTACATGAATTCATAATATTTGAGTAGATGGTTATTATTAGTTGGTTCACTCCTGAAGATGCACCACCGTAGGTGCCACCAATGTTCTAGATGATTTCCAAATTTCTTTCTGGTCTGAAATCCAGGATTCTTTGTTGGGTCCTGGGAATACCAGCAGGAGTTGGCAAAGTGATGGGACAGTTGGGCTAGTACAATCAATTTAAAAAAAAGTGATGGATTTTCCTTAAGCTTTCAAGCCATGGTGTTCAGTTGAAGCCAAGGCTGCATGAGGATGGTTGAATCTGTCCTGGATAAAATGCTTCACTGAACCCTCAGCACTTTAGGTGTGCCTGATACCCTGGTGTCACTTAGCTGCATCATGAACATGCATGCACATATACACATGCACTCACAGAAGAAAAATAAGTGCCCTCAGTAACAGAGATTTGGCAATTACCAAATATATTTAATTGATGTAGAATATCTCATTGGGTTCTTACACCTATCAAAGCTATCATTGTTAGACTCGGCATACTCTATAACTAAAGAATGCATGGTTTACTGTTTTCATCGAACAATAATTCTGTAATGTCTCCAGGGTTTTCGTCTGAACATGTGGCCTCATAACATTTTAATATGTTTATAGTAATAATAAAGTTTTATAAGTTAACTACTTTGCTAATACTTTGAAAGCTAACTCAGGCTCTGAATTAGATATGGAAAAATGTGAATGTCAATACAAACATGACCAGGAAGAATATGCAAAATTTTTTTTTTTCTTTTAAGGGGCTGAAGACTATGTAAACAAATATATCTAAATAACATAGTCTTCTAACAGTTGTAATAGTCACAAGCATTATTCTCTAACTGTCTTCACTGCTTGTGCTATTATCAATGGAATACATCAGAAATGGATCAAGTCAAACTCTAGATATACTTCCTCTTGACATCTTGGGAGGAACATATATAACATTGGAAGAAACCCATTCCATGCTGTCTACAAAATAAAAAACATTTTTCAGTGAAATTGATGCAAAATCATTGGGAAACTTCAGAAAAAACTGTTTCATGCATTACAGAAGATATGTATTTTCTTCTATTACCTTTTGCTAATACCATTTTCATCAATAAAGGTCTTTGGCTGCAAAAGATACAAAGAAAATCCTTTTTATATCATAGTGAGAACAACCTTGATATAGTTCCTCTGGCTTTGAATTATAATGTATGTCATCAGTAATGTAAGTTGTTATAATTTACTTCTGACATTAAGATGTTGCTTTAGGGCATATTGTTGCAAATGTATCCTATTCACTTTCTTGCCTTCTAAATGCCCTTCATGTTTCAGTAAAACAATCCAATCAAAACTAAAGACCAAAAACACTGTAAAACAAATCAAGCATACAAACAGTTTCTAAGCATTCCTGTTACATTTTAGCCCTTTAGCCAGCGGCTCTAAAATTTCTTAAGCTGTATATAGTAGTTTAAGTTGGCAAACGGGGCACAGAAAATGTCATCATGAATATTATTTTCAGTCAGGTTCTGAAGGACTGCAAGGAAATACCTGGGGGATACTAGAATGATTTGGCTCACAGGAAGCCACCCCAGGTAAAGCTCTCAAAGATCATATTCAAGGCGAATTAACCACATTCCTTCCTCTTGGTGCAGGACCCTTGTGACTGTAACCTCACACAGGAGCTAACAACCAAGCCCACTGTATCCCCTCTACTGAGATGTCCCAATAAGATAGAGAGGGATCCCTTCTGAAAGGTTTGATTTATTTGTTGTTGGTGGCAAAAGAATTCAAAGCTATTAGGAGATTTCCACCTATAGAGTCTCTGGAATATAGATTTTTAAAAAATTATTATTATTTTTTTGAGATGGGGTTTTACTGTGTCAGCCAGGCTGGATGGAGTACAGTGATGCAATTATGGTTCACTATAGCCTCGAACTCCTGGGCTTAAGTGATCCTTCCACCTCAGCCTCCTGAGTAGCTGGGATTACAGGCATGTGACGATCACCTGGCTAGGATTTTTTATTATTGTTGCTAACGATGATAAGCTAAATTTCTGAAGCAGAACATTAATTCACTGTAGGAAATGATTACCAGAAGTTCATTGCAAAAATGTCAGGCCACCAATGAGAAAAGGGGTGACAAAATTTCTTTCTGTATTAATGCTTTCCTTCCACAGTCCAAGGGAGATTTTAATACTATCAGGTGGAATAATTTAATATTATTCTTAAATATTTAAATATTCTACTTTTAGACAAATAATTTAGAGCAAGTATGTGTTTATACATATATATGCATGTATAATTTTCCACTTACAAAATAACCTCAGAGTTTTAGTCCTTATAAGTAACATCTTCCCTAATTTTAATTTTTCTGTGTAGTACGTAAGTCTCGTGAGACCCATTCACTACTACCATCTATTAAGCATCTGCTTAGCATGAAACAGTACTGTACTAGGTACTGGCAATACACCAGTGAATAAAATAGACATGGTCTCTGGCCTCATGGAGCAAACATTCTACTTGGGACAGGCAAATGATATAGAAGTAAACAGATAAAGAATATACTTTCTGATAAGCACTATGAAGAAGACAAATAGGCTGATGTAATTCAGAGTGACTAAGTGAATGTTGTCGCTTTACACTGTCAGAAAGACTTTTCTGGAGAAGTGACATGTGAACTGAGATGCAAATAACCACGTAAATTTGTTCAGTGCAAGGACCAAGTACTTCAGAGGATGTGCAAAGGTATAGGGAAGGAACAACTTTGGCTTATTTGAGAAATAGGAAAATACATGGGCTATGGTGGCTGTTGCACAGGGAGCAAAAGGAAATTGATATAAGAGGTCAGTAGGGACTGAAAATGTGGAAGCTGTGGGAAGAATTGTGGATTTGGTTTTGAATACAATAGGACATTGTTGAAGATTTTAAGAAGGTTAAAGTCATCATCTTAGGTAGTTTTTAAAGATCACTCTGGTTAGTTTTAGGTGATGGCATAGGGAAGCAAAAGTGGAAGGATGGAGATAGGGAAACTATCAGAATAAAGAAGAGAGATGGAAGTAGTGTGGGCTGGAAAGCTAGCCGTGGAAATTCAGAGAAGAGTCTGGATTTGGGTATGTGTCAGATGTAAGACCCCCACAAATTGCTGATGGTTTGTGCTAGACACAATTCTACAGTTTCCTCTAAGATTCCTGCCCCTGACACTATGCACGCCTTGTATAATCTCCTGCCCTTGAGTGTGAACAGGACCTGTGACTATGATGGGATACTTATTCTCATGACTACAGTATATTTATTGTATAAGATTTCCTCATAGCACACTGGAGGGAAATTTTTCTGCTGGCCATGTTGTAGGAGGGCCACATGGCCAGGACCTGAGGGTGGATGGCTGCTAGATACTGAGCATAACCCCGGTTAATAGGTACCTCAGCCCTACAATCACAAAGATCCAAATTTTACCAAAAATCTAAAGGAGCTTGGAGGAGGGCCCCAAGCCTCACTTGAGATTGCAGCCCAGTGGGAACTTTGATGACAGCCTGTGACACCCTGAGTGCCAACCAGTGCCCTGACTCCTGATCTGTGGAAACTGGGAGATAATAAATTAGCCTTGTTTTAAGTTGCTAAGTTTATAGTGATTTGTAATGTGGTAATTGAAAACGAATACATAGTTTGTAACAGAGAAGATCAAAGATAGGGATAAAACAGGAAGTTCAAGATTTTTGGCTTGGTTTCTGAATACCATCCTCCACTAAAAGAGTGTCCCTTGGAAAAATAGCTGATTCTGGGGCTAAATCAGAGAATGAACAAAAAGATCCATAAACATATGTTTGTGTTACAAAGGAAGGAAATATTCAAAAAATGAGGGGATACATCCAAAGAGACATTGGACTAGATTGGAGGAGACTTCTGCTGGCCAACTCAAAGACCACCTGAGCAGCAAAATCAATAATGAATAATGGTGTATGACCCATTAAAATATCAATTCATAAGTCTATTTTATATAAATGAAGGAAGAGACAAGTAAATTAGGGAGCAATGATAGTTCTTCCTTCCAAAAGAATACCAATACATTTTGAAGGAGTTATGAATATAGAAAACTCACCATTTGATAAACATCATAGTCATAATTAATTCAGATGGGAGGTATAAATGGATGCTAAGACTTTGGCGTGAAGACTTGACAGAAAGCAGTACATCAGTCATGGTCCAAGCAGGAAAACAGAGTCATAAAAAGATTACATATAGCAAATATTTATATATAAAAACATAGACATACATATGATTTTTGACAGGCACTTAGCCTTCTGCAATTATGAAAGTCAGTCAAGCGATTTAAGCAAGCTGTTGTCTCTGTGATGCTGGAGCTTTGAAGTCCAAAGTGTAGGCAGTAGGCAAAGGGAAATAGATGTAAACTGAGTGGCAAGCAGAGCAAGCTGAAATTCACAAGCATAAGCTGCAGATCAGAAGATGAACTGAAACCTATGTCAGTTCTTGTTGCTTCTGCCTTTGATGGTATGGATGTCCTGCAGAAGTCAGAGCCCTCCTACCTGGCTCGCAGGTCAGAGAAGCTGAAAAGGAAATCAGGAAGAGGTGAGTAGTTGCAGTCCTGGCTCCTGCGCACCAATGAGCTAGGCCAGTGGGTGAGTGACAACGTGAGAGATACAGAATGGGTGCCGCTTTACTTCCACCCTCTTAATTGCCCACAAGAAGGTCGTTGTGGCCCAGACTAACTTGAAACATTCTTGAAACATTCAGCCTAGCCAAGTTAACACATGACTAAGCCACCATTGGTTTAGATGTGGTGTATCTTCCCACAAAATACTTATCATTTACAAAGGAGAAAACAGTGACTTTAGGGTGAAAAACCTGGCAGACACCAACCTGATGTTTACATCACTTCTTGTGGGAAGGATCATTGTGCCGCCTGAGAGACATCCTCCAGAATGAACGATCTCTACTCTTTAAAACCATCAAGGACATAAAAGGCAGGAAAACAGCTGCAGAACTTTTCCAGATTGAAGGAGACTAAAGCAACATCAGATCCAAATGCAAAGCTTGATTTTGAATGGCATCCTTGACCAGAAAGGGAGAAGAGCTCTAATCAGGGTCATTGGAAAAAATGTGACTGGATTTCAGGTTTGGATTATAGTGATGCATCAGTGTAGATTTCCTGTTTGGGATGATTGCATGGCAGTCATGTCGGAAACTGTCCTTGTTTTTGGAAAATACACACTGTAGTATTTAAGGAGGCAGGGGTAACGTTGACCATAGTTATTCAGAAAAATAAGAATGATAATCATGTGTTGTATGTATTTACAAGGAATGAGAAATGGGGCAAATGTGGTAAAGTATAAACAATTGGGGAAGCTAGGTGAAGGAGATCCGGGAGTTCTTTGTGTTCTTCTTGCAAGTGTTCTCTTAGTTTAAATTTGCTTCAAAATAAATTATAAAGAGAATAGTAGATGGTAAATGAATAAGAATAGGAAAAGAAGAAGACAATATGGACAACAATTTTTCCAACTCTTCTGTGAATTGGAGGCTGAGAAGTAGGGCAGGACTAGTAGAGAAATTTGGTGTCAAGAAAGGATTTTTCAAAGATGGTTGATAAGAACTTGCTTGTAAGTTGATGAGAATGATACAAGTAATTGAGAGGGATATATAGTGCCTAATTTCAGGAGCAAAGTCCTGGCAAATCACCATAATGTCCACATGACAAGTAGATGGATGGTCTTTGAGAGAAGCCAGAACATTTGCTCTTTAAAACAGAAAGGAAGCATTTTATTGCTTTTATGGATTCAGATTTTACTATTTTTAAAAACTAAATATGAAATACTTAAAAGCAGAAATGTTGACAGCCATGATAATTAGGAATTAATTTTTAAAAAGGCTAAAGCAAAAATGAATTATAATTAACTTTTAAAATTAAACATATATGCATCCATGTTTAAGGCTTTTATTTTATTACAGAGAAAGCTAAAACGAAGATGTACAGATCACTTCCGGCCACCTGGTACACCAACTCCTGGAGAATTTCTTGCAGGGCTTAAGTAGAAATCAAGGCAAAGACTACAAATGGGATCCTAAAATTCACCCTGTGTACTCTCTGGAAGTGAAATAGTTATGGGCTGTATCAATAAACCTGAGTTGCATATGAAGTTCACATGCAAAAAAGGCCTAGCAGGGAGGTGAGCCTGTCCCAGTTCTGGGGAAATTTGCAATTCAACTTGGTCAAGTTACCCAAAGACTTGCTGACTCATGCTGTTGACTCCACTCTAAATTTTTCAGAAAGTTGAAAACCAATTTTCATTTAGAGCAGAAAAATGCTTTGGTTTGACTGGGAATGTGTGTTACTAGTAGAAAAGATCAATTGGGAAATTACACTTCAGTGTCTCACATATCAAATTCTTGAGGCTTTATTGAAATTTGTCATTGAATCATCTTTTTCACAAATATCTTACAACTTTAGCATTTTTAAAACTTGGCACATAAGAAGTAATTACTACTTTTACTTATTCATCAAAGCATGGGCTTTTATTTCAGTTCACAAAATTATCCTTCCAAAGAATTAATAAATTTTCCAACATTCCTTCCTTACTTTTATTCATAATCTTTTCTGTATTTCTGTTTTTGCTTAAATATATGAAATTATTATCTGCTTTACAAACATTCTGTTTCCAGACTCTTTGCTAACAAAAGAAATTGCTTCTATCTATTTGAAGCGTATATACAATGCTATGTCTACTAGTATTGTGAATTATACAGTGGTGATACAGATGGGCCCTGGCTTAAATCCCAATTCTACCACTTGCTCCATTCTTGACCTTGGAGAATGTACTTATCTTCTCTAGCTTGAATTTTCTCTAATGTAAAGTACAGGGGAGGCTGCATCTTGTGATGTATTTAATGGGTGTGCTCCTTCTATAATACAACTTTCCCCAGGGTTCCACTAAGTATTTTAATTCTTCCTCTGGGATTTTACTAGGTAATTAGTTTAAATTACATGTATTAAGGTTATTAAGGCTAAATACTCAGAAAGAAAGAAGTAAACTCTTTAGAAATGCAGGGACTCTGGAATTATTCAGCCACTTTACATTTATCTCTAGGGTTTTTTCTAGTTATCATAATAATATTTAGCAAATAGTTAAGGGGTGATCTTAGGACCTAATTCTGAAGAAGGTTGTCTTGCCCTGTGGTGTGTTCAACAGTGAAATGTTTTGCAAATTAGTGAGAGCATAAACCTGTAGTACCTAGAGGTTTCTGACGCAAGAATGTTCTCAGTCAGTGCTGAGTTATTATTTTTGTTGTTGATTACTCCCAATTATTCCTTTACCAAAAAGCATGCTGTTTTCCAGAACCCAGCCAAATAATATACTTCATTTGGACAACAGAGTTTGAAAACTGGAAAAAGTATAAAATTATTTGAATAACCTTTGCAAACAAATAAGGACTCCAAGTTAGGAAATGTCACTGGGGCAACACCCAAACTGACTACCGTTCTAGCCTTCTCTAGCACTCTATTTAGTAGAGTTGCTCTGCTGTGTTCATACACTGCTTCCAACCAGCCTTTCAGATGGCCCCTCCTTACCTTGGCTCAATTGTTGATAAGTGTATCACATTGCTTACATCAGAGCACCAAATGTCACCCAACTGGTAATTCCTTTGTTTCCTATTTTCCACCCAAGTTCACCCTGACACTAACAGAGAGGCATGTATGTTTTGTGTTCTTATCATTTTCTTTCTCCAAAGAGGTTTGAAATGTCTATTTTTGTTGTTCCCATCTAATGTTAAATAGAGTTCCATTTTTGCTTCGCTAAGGCTTTTGAATTTAAGTAGTTTAACTTTCAGCTTATTAATTTTGCTACTGCTTCTATACATTTCTAGAGAGGTCCCAGAAAAAAGTTTGTATTTCGTGAAAGCCTGTGTTTGCACCCAGAGTTAAAGATATCCCATCACTATATCTAACATGGACAAAGGCATTTGTCAGTAGTAGAAACCACTATGTGAGTTTACATTATTATGACTTCTCTATTAAGTCTCCGGGGCTTTCCACCACACAACAATCATTGCATTTTTAGAAAAGCGGTCTAAATACAAACGACTATCAATGGCTGGCAGTGAAAACCCTATTAAGAGCCATGCTAATCATGGCCAATTAGAGCACAATGAGACCTGACATTTTTCCTCATTTAAAACAATTTTTGTCCAGCTTCTTAAAAACAATTGTTAAAATGACCTAGGAGGGCATAGGATTCTAACACAAACAAATGGAAAGAAGATTTGTAGAATTATTGTTGCTATGATAGTATGATAGTTGTGCTTAATTATTAGATGAATAGAATGAGAGGGTTTCAAAAATATTTCATTGTTTTCTCACTACTTGTCTTCATCAGCTCCTGCCAGGTGAGGCTAAATAGCAATTTAGGACACGACCTCTTCAGCTTTTCCTCAAGTGCTTGAGCTATACTCAGTCATTCTGAAGTTGGAAGAGATTTGAAAAGTTCTAGTAAAAACTTTCAGATTGGGAGCGATGCCTTTAACCTTTGGAGGAATGGAGAGAAGGAAGGACAAGGTATAACTGTGGCTGGAGTATACATTGAACCATGGATGATTTATAATTTCAAGAAGAAGGATGTCAAAAACTGATTGTTTTCCCCCAACCTGTCTTTGGATCTTCACGTTTGAATTAAACACACACAACATGAGGATGGAATATTGCATGAACCAAAATTACAGTACGGTTTATGTGAAATTAGAAGAGCTCAGTTCTTCATGCAGCTGTCTTTTCGGGCCACTAACAAAGCTTTTTGTGTGTGTGCAATCTTCCTATAAATGAGCAGCAATCATCAATGCAAGATTATTCCACAACTCACTTACATGTATGCTAAAACTGAATAGTTTCTTTCTACATTTTTCTGGGTGTAAAAGTCTGGAGGAGGTCATTGCAGCAAAGGTTTTCTCATTTATCTGATGGCCCTAATTTTCTGATTTCCTGTACCATGTTTAATTCGCCTGCTTTTAACCTGTTCGTTCATCAATTTAACAAGTTGCTATTTTTTTGTTCATCCACATGTGTTTTTTAATATCCTATTTTGTGGTTTTTTATGTTGCTACTATCTGCAACCTTCTAGTATAAAAACTTCGAGGATATAGCCAGAAGCCTGTCCCTGCATTCAACAATAGTCTACTGATGATGACAGACAAGAAAACTAGCAATTATAACAGTGTTGTATGGTCTATGGTGAACAGAGTGTTGGGAGGAATGGGAGCACAAAAGAGGACAAACTGATTCAATCTTATCTTGGGAGGGCAGGAAGGCTTCTTCGAGGAGGTGCTATATAAACCAAGTTCTAAATGCTTAATACTTAGATGTTTTACAGAGAATTGAAGCAAGAGCACAGGTGTGTCTACAAAATCTACAAGATTGTTATTTCACGTTCATTTTCTCTCCTATTCATGTTTGTGGGTTAAACTGAATTACTGTATTCGTTCATTTATACTGGGAGGTGGGTAAGCAGAGCAGATCTCCTTACTACTTTTAAGAGTTCCTCACACTGAAATGGAGCCAAGAGAGGAAAAATAAATGTCAGCATAGATGCCAGAAATTGAGAGTCATTAGCCTCAGGTCTGTGATTTTTAAGTTCCATTTCTTAGAGCAATCATGGTTCAAGGGTGGCTTGAAATAAACAAACTGGTTTAAATGGGACACTCAGGGCGTTCAGCAGCATGAAGCGTCAATCCACGGTTAGCTAAACCTATTTCTCCCATTCTGCTTCCTAATGAGAGGCTGGAAAGAGCCTTGACTCCACTGAAAGAGCAATTTATTTAAGACAATATTGGTCAAATTAATTAAGTTCTATGGGCATTGTTTTCTTCATTCATAATAATAATATAAATCTACTCACAGGAATGTTGTAAGGAACATTTATAATTATGTTAATTCTCAAGAACAGAGTGATGCACTTAGTAAGTGTTCAATAAATTATAATTATTATTATCATTATTAGTATTGTCATTATATGGAAAGTGATCTCAGCTCATGCTTCAGAATTTTATGAACAAGTTCTCTCCAGACATTTTTTATTATGCACTGTAGGAGTCGTAAAACAGAAAGTAAAAGTTAACATATATATTAAACTTATATACGCATTACACACATTTTATATCAATATATTTTTACATTTAAAAACATACACTAAAATTGTATTGAGATTTAAATGAAAATGTATTCAATTAAAAAATAGATGCATGCCTATACTCCCAGCTACTTGGGAGGCAGAGGCAGGAAAATGAGTTGAGCCCAAGAATTTGAGGCTACAGTGAGCTATGATTGCACCACTGCACTGCACTTTGGGCGACAGAGTGAGGCCCTATCTCTAATAATAATAATAATAATAACAATAATAATAACAATGACAATAATAATAATAATGGGTTCTAATGGGAATATTGGTGTCCTGTAATAAGGTCTCCATATTGTAGCCTATTTTGGAAGACTTAGGCAGAATTCTAAGACTGTCCCCATGACTTCTTCCCGCAGTGTTGTGCCATAATTAGGTTATATTATATGGCAGAAGATTTTGCGCATGTAACTAAGATCACTAATCAGTTGATTTTGAGTCAATAAAAAGAGATTATTCAGGCGGGCTTGAACTAATCGCTTGAGCCATTTAATTGTGGGTCTGAAAGTCAGAGCCAAGAGTCAGATTCAAAGTATGAAAGGTATTTGACATAAGGAAGATTTTCTCTCTGGACCACACATAACATGCAACATTCCTTTTTTAAATAAAACCCCCAATCTTCTCTTTGTTCTTCGGACATTCCAAAGACCACCAGGTCTGTGTGTATGCCCTGAATTGCAATTCTTTCTTCTCAAATAAAACATTAACTTTAGAAGTTTGTCTCTACTTTTTAATTTTAACTTTGACACTTCTCTGAGAGCCCACTTCTGAGTGTCATCAGTGACTTGCCAATGGCCAGGCCAATAGTTCCTTCCGCTCACTTAACTTCCCAGGAGCACTGGATACTGTTCACCATATGTTCTTTCTTGAAACATTTTTTTTGGGGGGGGTTTCCTTGCACTCTCCTGCTTTCCTTCCTTCTTATTGGCCACTTCTCAGAATCTGTTGCTGGCTTCTCTTCTGCTTGACATCTAAATGTAAGAATGCTTCAGGGCTCCTTCTTAGCTATTTTTCTGCTCTATCTACCCACCTCCTCCCTAGGTAACCTCATCCAGTCTCATTGCTTTAAATGTTAAACTATTAGAAATAACTTTAAATATGTATCTCCAGTCTGACCCCTACTGAAATCCCTAATGAGAATAACCTACCGTCTGCTTAACATCTCCACTTAGATATATTTTGGGCATCTCAAATTTAATGTGGACACCACAGAACCATTGATTACCTCAACATTTTAACCTAAACTGGCTTTTCTTAGGCTTCCCCATCTCAGTAAACAGTATCATCCACTGTACAGCTTCTAGTACTATCTTTATTCATTTGCTCACATCCAGCATCTAATTCATCTGTTAAGTTTTGCGAGGTCTACCATTAAAAGCATATCCCAAATCAGTCCAATAATCCCCATATTTCACTTGAACTATGGCAGTAACTTCCCAAGTGGCTTCTCTGTTGCAAACCTGTTGCCACATCCATTCTCCACAAATCAGCTGAAGTAAACTTCAAGAAGGTAAATCAGACTGTGTCCCTACATATGCACATCATGTTTAAAACCCTGCAAAGACTTCCCATTACCCATAGAATAAAACTCAAACTCCTTGCCCTGCATTAAAATCATTGTTTGACTCCTGGCACTAAACTGACTTCATCTCTTGCCACTCTCTCTTCTCTGCTTGTCTGTCCCTTTGTTTCTCACTCCCACCTCAGGGCCATTGCATTAACCATTCCCTCTGAAGTGAAAAGTCATCTCCTGAGAAGTCTTTTCCAACCATTTGGTCTAAGGAAAACTACTCCATCACTTGAGGTCTGTTTATCTGCGTCACCGTTATCTTTACATGTTTTTGTTGTCTTTTATTGGTCTTATTCCAATTCTAGAATGCAAGCCTTGTGAGAGCAGGGAAATCATTCGCTCATGTCTTTATGAGTGAATCCTCAGAGCCTAAAAAAATCCTGCGGTATAGCACGTACTCAATAGGTATCAATTTAATAAATGAATGAAAGTTGAGTTGTTCAAACAGAAAGTAGAAAAGAGGGAAATGGAGGGATACCAATTTCTTAAACATGCAAGTAGAATTTTAAGAGACAGGGTATAATAGTGACTGAAAATAAAACTTTTTCTTAAATGCATTATTTAAAGTAAAAAGTTAACCAATCAAATACTAAAAATATAGTAAAACTATATTTCACTATAAGCATTAAGATGAGGGAAGGTTACCTTCTCCAGTGGAGTATGTGAGCTGCTTTCTTACCTTCACAGTGACAGAGACAATGGTTATGGTTTATATTTGATAAATTCATTAATAGAGATATAAGCATTTTTAGAAATATGGAATAAATAACCAGAATGATTAAGAGATTTTTTTTTAATAAGTGTGAGATGATTGTGTAAGATCTTAACATTAGGAGAAATTCGGTGAAGGATGTATGAGAACTCTTGGTACTATCTGCAACTTTCCTGTAAATTTATTCCAAAATTTAAAACTTATATAAGTAAAAAAAGGAAGAGTTTAATAAAAGCATTAGTATATTGGGCATAAGACTGGTGATAAGGCAGCTAAATATAGTTTTCATTTTATGCTTTGCTTACTATTTGCTTTTTTTCCCTTGTGTACATGTATGTAATTGATAGTGATGATGATGATAAATAAAAACTTTAGAACAAAACTTTCTTTTTGTAAAAAACAGCTTCATTGAAGTGTAATTTGCATATATTAAAATTCACTCATTGTTAATCTACAATTTAATAATTTAATGAAATGTAATGGAAATTAAAACCACCCTTTTTGGGTGGTTTTAATGTCTCACGTTACACTTCCACTAATATATGTGTGTGTGTGTGTAGTAGTAGTACTTGTTAAGATGTTTGTGTAAAGAGCATCATCACTGGGATGAAAGAAAACAAGGAAGAAGGGAAGGAGGGAGAAAGGGAGGGAAGGAAGGAGAAGAGGAAGGAAGGGAGGAAGGGAGGAAGAAGGAAGGAAGAAGAGTTTTATGGGTAAGACTAGGTCCTGGACACGCTTGATGTTCAAATGGGTCTTACATGGTGAAAACAAAGAGGAGCTGTGGGAATCTTCAGGACTGGATGCAGCGTGATTCATTTCAGCTGGAGCGGTATACCAGCTGGCTACTGCTTTCACTGAGAGAATCTAGTTCCCAAATAAAAGGTAGTAAGAGGCAGGTATATTGTCAGGACCTGGTCTAAAGAGCTGGGACAGGAGTGGAGCTCCAAGCCCAGTGTGCATACTGGGAAGCAGAGCAGATAGACAGGAAAAGCAGAGTGTAATAAGATTAGACAAATGAAGTAAGAATTAGGGAAAAGACGTCAAGTTATTTAATGGATTCTCACAAGCATTGGTTGTGAGAATCACTATATTGGTTTTCTATGTTGCTGTAACAAGTTACCACAACCTTAGTGGCAGAAACAACATAAATTTATTGTCTTACAGTTCTTTAGGTCAGAAGTCTTACACAGGTCCCACTTGGTTAAAATCAATGTGTAGGCAAGGCCACATTAATTTCGCAGTCTCTAGGAAAGAATATCTTCATTTTTTCTAGAGGCTGCCTTCATTCCTACGCTCATGTCCCTTCTGCCTTCAACACCAACTTCGGGTTGAATCTTTCTCATATTACCATCTCTTTTGTTCTCTTCCATCATCATTATCACCTTTCTCTGAGTAACCAGAGGCAGGAAAGGGCCTTTGCTTTAAAGCACGCATGTGATTAGATTGGACCCACCTGGCTAACCCAGGACAATTTCCCATCTCAAAGTCCATAAGCTTCCTCACATCTGCCAAATCCCTTTTGCCACGTAAGGCAACATACTCATGGGTTCCAGGTGATTAGAGTATGGATGTCTTTGGGCAATTATTCAGCTTACTACACCTCTCAAGACCTATCTACAGGTTTCCAGACTCCCAGCCTCTGGACTTCTAAAACTCAAGTACGTATTCATATGGATCTTATTCCTGTATGGATCCAGATGGTTTTAAGGTTGGGGGTGGGAATACTTGTAGGTGTCCTGCCTCAATGCCTGTAAATGAATGCATTGAGTCAGGTGGGTGGGCTGACACAGAACAAGCATGGTGATTATAATGATCACTTGAAATGTTATTCCTTCCTCTTTTATCATTTTTAAAATATAATATTTAGAAAAATCAGCTGCTACCTGTATATGAGGTGGCTTTTTATATCTAATTCTCAAAGCAACCTAGTAATTATAAAGATGAGAACTGCACAATGAAATTTAATTTCATGAGGATAATAACAAGGGGAAAAAATTCTTTTTTTTATTTTCAAGGAGGATTGGAAATTAGTCCTTCCCTTCCTCCTCTGCGGTTTCTAGGCTATGCTCTCTTAATGGATTTTTATCTGTTTTATAAGTAATTTCCTTAATATTTCAATGGTCACAGATAGTCGAGATTGTACGTCTTCTCAGGAAACATATATTTCATCAGCACTGTCACAGTCTAGAGTCCCAGAGCTTGTAGGCTGATGTTTCTGGCCCTTCCTGCTATCAGACACATAGCACAGAAATAAATGTGTTTGTCTATTGGAGGCTTTAATGAAATTGAAAATGTGGCAACATTTTTCAATGTCAATAAGCTAATTTTCTTGTTTAGATGCTAATGTTGGTTTTTCCTGAGGATTCCATCCTCTAATTATGAGTCATGACTTTCCTTCCCTTTGTCCAAACACTATTTCTGAGAATGGCTTGAATTATGTAGGGTGGTTTCCGATTCCAGATAGGACTAGATATTTTTGTTTGCCTAAACCTATGGCATGAGATGAGAGTGGAAGAGTAAGAGAAGCACTTGAGCTTTATTAAAAAGTATTTACTAAGAATTTGAGGATTTGCACAATGCAGTAAGCGCTGAGCTGAGAGCTGAGCAAATTCTGTCCCTGGTACTATACTTTTATTGGCTTGTACTGCAATTATTTCCATCTTATTAATGAAGAAATGAGCTCAAAGGAGCAATTAACTTGCATAACTTTTTAGAGTTAGTATGTTAGGCAGAGTTAGGGTCACACCCACATCTGACTTCAACCCCCTGCCTGTTTCTAGCATCACTCAGTCCTCAATACTCCTTCTCATACCTATCCTCCTACTGGGGCTGAAGAAGTACAAGGGAAGGAATGTTGTCCTGCCTTTCATTTCTTTCCACCTTGGTTTCTATATCAAATCTGAATTTTACAGTTTCTTGATTCAATAACATTTTCACTAGGTAAAGACTAGTTTCTGTTGCCAATTCCAGAGTATTAAGATTAAAAAAAAACCATAAAATCAGACCTGGATTAATTCATGCTCTTTTGTGCCCTTTTACTACTCATTATTATTTTCTTCTTCCTCTCTCCCTCCCTTCTCCTTTCCTTCCCCCCGTCCCCCCGACCACCACCCCCGTTATAAACAAACAACTGTTTTGTTAGTGGTTGCCTAACATCTTTTGAATAGCTCTTCTATTTGGGAGACATTCTGAACATTATAAACCTGGCTGCCAGGATGGGAGCTGAATTCATTCCCTCACTCTCCCTGGCTGTCTGGGTGCAGGAAAGGGATCTGGGCCACCCATCAGACACACCCGTGAAAAGATTTTTTTGAGTTAGGAAAATAAGATAGAAGTTACTTGCTCTTATAGAAGAGTAAAGATCTATCGTCCTAGACTGATATCATGCTATGGTCTCAGAAATCCATAGGGACAAGACTCCTTTCAAGTGATTATTTCACAACCCTAGGGAGTGTGACTCATCTTCACTATACTCAAAGCTAACATAAAATAGCTTCTATTTTCCACTGGCCTAAACTGGCCACAATTTGATCAAGTAGGGGCTAGGAAATGTAGTTTTTACTCTGAGCAGCTGGCCATGTGACCAACATGAGAGATGGACAGAATATATTACAATGAGAGATGGAGTGAATATATGTTGGGGTGCAAACAGCAGTCTTTCCTACAGAAGGGAGCCATATGATGTCATAGACACTCATTGAGTCTATCTTTCAGCAATTAGTGGTTCCAAGTGCTTCCAAGCATTTGGCTCCTCAGAGGCATTTAATGTCCGATCTTAAGCTTTGATATTTCGATGAACTGAGATATAGGTGACACACGTTGACAGCAGTGGTATTTTCATGGGTCATTTTCATGCATCATTTTCATGCATTGAGTATCGTCCCATGACTCTCTGTGGCTCTTTGGACCTCCTGATAATACTGTCAGCTACTCAGTATCCATAATACATTTTATTTACCTCTACCAAAATTAACTAGATACAGTCTCTAGTTTGCAGCTAAGAAACATCTCCTTACCAGTTCCCTTAAAAAAATGACTATAAATATTTCTGTGTTTTTCAAACTCAGATATCCAAACTCTGCTTCCTTTAAGAGTAAAAGGTAATGAACAACAACTCCTTAGTCTTCCTTTCCATCATTCAGAATTTCTTATCTAGTTATCACTAGCCTGCCCCTCTGTTTCTGTCCCTGACAATGAAGTGTCCCTGCTCCTTATCTGAGATGAGTTTTCCAGCCTTGAGGTTGAGCTCAAGCCTTCTGCTTTCTCTGGAATATTGCTCTAGAATTCCCACCCTCAACCCCCCACACATGCACTTATATCTTAAATCTCTTTCTCTCCCTTGTCTCTCATCACACAACCTGTCTTGGCTTCTTCTCCTAATACTCTCTTCTCTCCACACAGCTACATTTTTAGGATGCCATTCCATTATTTCTTCTACTTTCTCTCCCAGTTCTCCACCACTCACTCATCCCTAAGGCTTTTATAATCTGGTCTCCACACCAGTTTGCTGAAGCTACTTTATCAAGTCATTCCCAAACTCCTAATATCCAAATTGGAATCGTTTTCTTATTGGTATCCTCAAATTTGCCACGTTGGCACTGATGAAAAGCTCCTCTTTCTTAGTAGTAAGTCTTCTCCTGGATTAGTGACTTAGCATTACACTGATTCTCTTACTTTGCTCTAATAGCTGTTTGTCCACCTCTTTTAATTTTTTTTTTATGTCACCACTAAATCCTCCTCACCACCCTGTGCCACATCTGTGCTCCCAGTGACATCTCTCTTCACCGATTTGCCCAAGTCAGTTTGCTGAGTGTCCTCCTTGTCTTCCCTTTCCTTTAACACAGGCATGTAGTCAGTTGTCAAGTCCTGCCAATTCTCTCCGCTATGCATTTCTCAATTATCCTTGAAATCCCTTAATTGGTTTTCCTTGTTCTCAAATTCATGTCCAAACTCCATAACATGACTTATGATCTGGTCCTATTTACTTCTCCCATTTTGTGACTTAAAGGAAATCACCCCCTATATGGACTATCTTTCTTTTCATCCTGGAAAATCTTAAACATCCCATTTACTCTATGTGGAATAACATTTTCTTATTCTTGACTTGAGTAAATCTTCTTTTTTGAGAAAAATTCTCACTCTGTTGCCCAGACTGGAGTGCAGTGACATAAACATGACTCACTGTAGCCTCATCATCCTAGGTTCAAGCAATCGTTCTGCCTCAGCCTCCCAAGTATCTGGGACCATAGGTGCCCACCACCATGCCTGGCTAGTTTTTAAAAGTGTTTATAGAGACTGAGTCCCATCATGTTACCTAGACAGGTCTAGAACTTCTAGGCTCAAGTAATCCTCCTGCTTCAGCCTTCCAAATTGCTGGGATTACAGGTGTAAGCCACTGTGCCTGGATTGAGTAAATACCTTTTCTCCTTTAGGTTCTCAGCTTAGGTGTTACTTTCTCTTTGGAGTTTCCCTGGCTCTCTTCCCATATTGTCCTGTTTTCTGTATTATATCACAACACTATGTATTAAAATTGCCTCTTTACTTCTCTGTATTTACAACCAGATAGTAATCTTTCTGAGGAAAGTGTATTATTTTCACTTAGCATCACATTCACAATGCTCAACAAATATCTGCTGATGAATACACTGCCTCTTTCTAAATGTAGTAAATGTAGGTTTCATGCATAGCTGAATCCTAGCAACCAATGACATCATCTGAGCTTTATGTTTCTTTACATTTAGGGTGTGGGATGGCTTCCAGAAGGCCCAGACACACTTCCTACCTGCTCTGCCCCCTCAAACTATTTTCTACTATACACATCCTTCCTTTTATGTGCTCCACTCACTCCCTGTCATGCATTATTTCTTGTAGTTCACTGAATTACTATATCTTTTTATTTCTGAGTTTTTGAGGATGTTATTGATTCTTCCTACGGTAATGTAAATAATCCCTACTCATGCTTCATCTCTGAGAAAACTTCCTTGACTTGTCAAGGCTAGTTCTAGTCTCCCTTCTAAATCATCCCGTAATTGGTGCTTGCTTGTCCTTATCAGAACAGGTCAGATTGTATTTCAATTACCTTTTCAAGTTTCCCCATGTCTATTTTGTTTACCATCCATCTCCACTATGTAGCACTGTGATTGGCACATTCTAAGTGTTCAATAACTATCTTTTGACTGAGTGGTACTGTTGACTAATTTACTAAATACATTTTATATTTGAGAACTTTAATGCAAACATTTTTAACCAACAGACTCAGAAGCTGTCTCAGTCAGCTTTTGTCACAATAATGCTGCATAACAAACCACACCAAGATGTAGTGGCTTAAAACATCAAGATCTTATTTATCATTCATGGGTTTGTAGGTTGACTGCAGCTCAGCTTGGCCCAGCTCCAGGCTCTGGGTTCCAGGATTTGATGTGTTACACATAATTTTCACACTGTTTAAATCAGTGGCCATCTGACCATTTTATTCTCAAGATGAATACCAGGAGTCCCAAAGCCAAGCCAAACCATATAGACATATTTAAGGCCTCTGCCTGTGTTACATTTGCTAACTTTGCAAGCCCAATATCAACAAGGCAAGGAAGTTTTCTCTGCCCACAGTTGGAGTTGTAGGGGAATTAATATTTACTGAACAATAATCCAAACCATCACAAATTTTCTGCTAAAGGAGACTGACGAGAATAAATACAGAGCTTTCTTTACTGTAAAGAACAGTAAATAGACAAGAGTAAATGCTCCAGGTATAGTAATAATGTTGGCATTGTTTCTGGTTTTCAATTTACAATCCTCACTAGGGATTTTTTGACATGCTAGTAAAGTGATATAAACAAACATTCTCTCAGAAACACACAGAACCTTAAAAAAAATCAAACATGTTGCCTGTGTCTTCAAATAATTTTATTATGATCTTATGTAATATCATGTATCTGGAAAATTCTTTATAGACATATTTAATCTGCCTAATCAGAACATAAAAAGGATATCAAAATCAGTAGAAATTCAAATTAGAAAATATGAAACCTAAGCATGAAGCCAAAAATCTAAACCTGTCCCTTCTCACAGGCTGTCCTTTGTACATTTGTCATCTTTATGTAGCCGAATTTGTTGCTGCCCTTCTTCATTGATGATGTAGGTGGAAGTGGCAATGATTTTTTCTTTTTTTTTTTGAGACAGAGTTTCGCTCTGTCACCCAGGATGGAGTGCAATGGCTCCATCTCAGCTCACTGCAACCTCCACCTCCTGGGTTCAAGTGATTCTCCTGCCTCAGCCTCCTGAGTAGCTGGGACTACAGGCATGCGCCACCATGCCTGGCTAATTTTTGTATTTTTAGTAGAGACGGGGTTTCACCATGTTGGCCAGGCTGGTCTTGAACTCCTGACCTCAGGTGATCCACCTGCCTCGGCCTCCCAAAGTGCTGGATTACAGGCATGAGCCACTGCGCCCAGCCGGCAATGATTTTTAATGGCCTAAAAAATAAGGAGATACTATTGCATTTGCCATTCCAGGTTACTTTTCATGCAAAACGTGTCTGAGTATTACGGTTGGAATTCATTTTGTTTGTTGACAATTATGAGATATACATTTATACCAATAAAATTGCCTCACCTTTTCACCAAATACTTATAAGGGTAAAGAATTTCAGAATAGCTTTTAAAAGTGGTATTAATATTTAGAAAGTTGTTTATTTTTACCTGTGTTGTTGTTACACAAAGAAAATGTCCATATAACACACTTGCTAATTTTTAGATTAAAAATCTGTACTCTCTAAGGAAAAGTTTTAAGGGCATCAACTAGTGAGTTGCCTACCATGAAGAGCAGTTCTAGATCAAGATAAATCAATGATATCAGAAAGTCAATTCTGTTAAAGTAGTGTTGGTACTTAAAAAAAAAAAAAAAAGCTTAATTTCATTAGTGATTAGGAACAGGCGAATTAAAACCATAATGAGATACCAAGTGTTGGCAAAGATATGGAGTCACTGGATTCTGCATAAATGGCTGGTGTGAGAACAAATTTGGTACCTGTACAACCACTTCTGAAAAGGAATTGACAGTACTAACTAAAGTTAAACATACACACACCCTGTGGCCCAGCAATGAATACTCCATGTTATAGAGTCAACAAAGAATAGTACTTAGTAAAAATGTTTTATAGCAACATAACTTTATACTGTTCCCAAACTGAAAACAAGTTACATGTTAATCAAGAGAAGAATAGATAAATCATGGTATAGGCATAAGATGAAATACTATATAACAATGAAATAGGTCAAACTACTACCACCTACAGTCACATTGATATATCTCACAAACATAATGTGGAATGGAAAAGCAAAACACAAAATAATGTATACTATATGATTTTATAGATACAATGTTTGAAAATAGGCCAAACAAATCCAGTGAGTAGTGATTGAGGGGTGTATGAAGAGAGCTTCTGAGGTGCTGGTTATCTTCTTGACCTGGGGAGTGAAAAGGCAGGTGCATCACTTTGTACTGGCTCATAAACTGTGGCTTTATGATTTATGCATCTTTCTGAATATTTTACTTGAAAAATATACTAATTTTTTTTAAAAGCAAATAAACCAAAATACTCTGACCACATACACTATGCCAGGCACTTTCTTAGTTTATGTGTCTATTCATTTTCACATCTAATCTGTGAGGCAGGTATTATTATTTTCACAGTGTAGAAGATAAACTGGAGGATCAGAGGTGTTCTGACAATCCCAAGGTTAGACAATATTTTGTCATTCTCATAAACTCCCTGCAATACAGGTGCCTGGATCCTCTCACTCAATTTTCCATTCACAGCCTGCTTTCAGAAAAGGGTCTGATAAACCTGTAACACAGCATTAAATTGCAAATAGAAAGCTTATCGTTGAAGAAGAGGTAATTTTAAATAGAAAGCTTATGGTTAACATTTCATTAAAAGTGTATAGAAATTTGTTTGATGAAGAAAGTTTTAAAATAAGAAATATCTGATAAGGAAAAAAGGGAAATCTTGGAGACTTCAGTGAAAGAAAATAGTTCCATCTCCCTTTTGTAGGGCAGTAAGTATTCAGAAAAGTTAAGGAGGCTGGGTGGCTCTAGGTATGCTGGATGGAAGCAGGTACACCTGGGGCAGTCACAGTCTCATAGTATAATGCAAGCTACACATGCAATTTGAAACTTTCTAGTAGCCACTAAAAAATATAAAAAAGAGGTGAACTTGTTTTCAATATTATATTTCATGTAACCCCATAAATCCAAAATATTATCATTTTAACATGCAATCAACAAATTATTATCAAAAGTTTAAATTCTTTTTCATAGCAAGTGTTAGAAATCCAGTGTGTATTTTACATTTATTGCACATGTCAATGCAGGTGGTAAATTTTTATTCTTTGGATCTAGATTTGGATCTAAATTTGAACCTTTATTGATATTTCATAAAATTTACAGTTCTAAAAGAAGATATACATACTTAACTTGCTCCAAATATTCTTACAATTTTTACAATAGTCAATTATCAGTTTTTAAAGGTAAATTTCAATTAACTAAGATTAAATATATAATTAAAAATTTACTTTCTCAATAATACTAGCCACATCTCAAGAGTTGAGTAGCTATATGTGGCTAGTGGTCCCACATTGGACAGTGCAGGTCTGAAAGAATTGGGAGGAGGACGGTCGTGAGAAATTACAGTGAAATTAGGAGGTGGCCACTGCATTAAAGAAGCGTGAATGGAAAACCTCCTTTTCCTCAGTCATGCTCAGGCAGGTAAGAAAGAGACTAACAAAATCAAACATTTGGTAACATGATGGAATATGGATTATTTATTTACCTGTCACTGAATTATTATTATTTTTAACTCTTCTCACATCTTCAAATCTTGATTAGGATAACAGAGGGGGATAGGCACTATTTTTAAATCATAATAACGTATGAAATGTAGCTATATAGCTGTTAAGCCAGAGAGAGATAAAGGCTTGATTTTTTTGCAACATGAATCAGGTATTAAGACCAGTGTGGCAGCCTCTCTTCCTTTTCTCTTTCCTCCACCTCTCAGAATCTATCGGTCTAGGGCCATCCAGCATGGAACCAGAAACTAGAGGTTTACCTAATAGTCATACAAAGCCATCAGAGAGAACTAGAAATCTATCTCCATTTTAATGTCCACAAGAATTATGTGATACTAAGAAATAGATTCTCTATGAAAAAAGACATCAAATTAATGTATTCAAAAGGCTTTAGCATTAAATTCAAAGCATTTCAGGACCAAACGATGCAAAGAAATGCAAAAATCCATTCAAGTGAACTTGCTAGGCAGAGTTGCAGACAATAAGTAGACAGATATACATACTAAAAGCCTAACTTGCTTTAAGTGCTAAATTTGCCATTATAGACTATAAATAATGCTTAGGGCCAGGTGCAGTGGCTCACGCCTGTAATCCCAGCACTTTGGGATGCCGAGACGGGTGGATCACTTGAGGTCAGGAGTTCAAGACCAGCCTGGCAAACATGGTGAAACCCCGTCTCTACTAAAAAATACAAAAATTAGCTGGGTGTGGTGGCAGACGCCTGTAGTCCCAGCAACTCAGGAGGCTGAGACAGGAGAATTGTTTGAATCCAGGAGGCAGAGGTTGCGGTGAGCCAAGATCGTTCCACTGCATTCCAGCCTGGGTGACAGAGCAAAACTCTGTCTCAAACAAGAACAATAATAATAATGGTTAGAATGTCCCTACAAAGTCTATAATAGGATTATATTAATTACATGTTCTGATTATATATTATTTGCAATTAACATATGCTAATATGTTAATTTTGTGAGCCAAACACCTTATCATTTTGCAATCTCAATTAGTTGAGAAGTTATTTCCAAAATCGATTGGCATGATACAACTGTTTTCTTATTGAACTAAAAAACATTTAGATTTAAGTAAGAGATATTCAAAGAATCAAACCTATTGTATTTCTTTTAGCTAAATAATAAGAGTACATTTGGAATTCTATGGGCTTATGTTTAAGAGAATTTGTTCTCCCCAATAACAAATGAAACTTACAAATTTAATATAAAATACATATTTGAATAACAGATTTAGACTTAGAATTTTAGGTTAAAGTCTTCCTCAATATGTAAACAATATTGGGACATTTTAGGGATCTAAGTCTTACTATATGTTTCATTTATTTGCTATATAAAACTTACACGAGTATATCTCAGTCAGAGAGGTAAAGTAAGTAAAAGGGAAACTGAAAATATTAAACTCATAAATGTGGATTAAAAATGTTTTAATTGAGTCCAACTATATCTATACCAAAAATAATCAAAGGCATCCTCAACAGTGATTATTAATAGTTGGTGTATCTACAGAAAGATATTAAGTATAGTAAACTGAACTAAAAAAAAGCTAGATTTGGAGATCTACAACTTTAAAATTTTGAATATTATTCTTAAAACAAGTTTTTTTCTTAATAGACATTCCTGTGTATGAAACATTCCTTGCATCTTTATGTATCGGGAAATTTCTAGATCAAATAACGTCTGCTTTATATGAAAGGCAGCATGGTAGAGATCAGGAGTTTGCCACATCATAAGTATTTCAGGCTTTGCAGGTCATATTGTCTCTGTTGGCAACTACTCAATTCTGTGGTTATAGCATAAAAACAGCCATAATAATACACAAACAAATGGGCGTAACTGTGTTACAACAAAACTCTACGTACAAAAACAGATGGTGAGCTGTATTTGGCTTATGATCCATATTTGCTGACCCCAGGTATAGTTGGAAGTCATTAGTATGTCCTATCACTGTGATCTGGCTTTGAATACTAGCTCTACCATTCATTATATACTCTTCATGGTCTTGCTTTAAATTGGAATAAGTACATTGTATTTACAGGACTGGATAAATGATTGAGTGACATAATGCATAAAGCTTCTGACATGGAGCATGCCTAATAAATTTTAGTTTCAGGATTTCATTATAGAAGGGACGCTGTTCAATAAAGTGGCAAGTTTGGGGAATGATAAAGAATTCCACTTGTGATGATAAGTGTGAGACGACAGAGAGCCAACCAATGGAAACCTTCAACAGGCAATAGGAAAATGGATAAGGAGTTCCAGAATAGAGTGCAGAGAGGGAGTTGAGTTGGAATTTTAACTTGGGTAATCAGGGTAGGCCTCACTAGGAAAGTATCCTCTGAGCAAAGACTTAAAGGAGTTGAAGAAACTGGCTATGAGAACTGTTCCAAGCAGGAGAAACACCAGGACCTTGGACTTGAGGTGGAAGAATAGTTGAGATGCTCAGCAAACAGCTGGGAGGCCAGTATGCCTTCAGTGGAGTGAAAAGTTAGGAGATGAGATTGGAGAAGTAACTAGAAACGAATCATGTAGAATCCTGTAAGTCATTGTAAGGACTGGCTTTTTGCCCAGAAGAAAGACATGATGTAGTTTCTATTTTGAAAATATCTTTCTGCTATGATATGATATGGCAAGTCTTTAGTGGGCAAAGATAGAAGCAGGAACACCAGTTAGGAATTGATGTAATGCAAGTGAAACTTGATGGTTTCTCTGGCCAAGGTCACTGCAGTGGAGGTTATGAGAAATGGTCTCATTGTGGAGATATATATATATAAGTTTTATATATAACATTATATATTATATATTTATATATTATATAAAATTATATATAACATATATTATATACAATATAATATATAATATATTAATATATTATGTAACATATATTAATATATTAATGTATAATATTTTACATATATATATATATTTAAGATGGAGTTTCACTTTTGTTGCTCAGGCTGGAGTGCAATGGCATGATCTTAGTTCACCGCAACCTCCACCTCCCAGGTTCAAGCAATTCTCATGCCTCAGCCTCCTGAGCAGCTGGGATTACCGGCATGCACCACCATGTCTGACTAATTTTGTATTTTTGGTAGAGACAGAGTTTCTCCATGTTGCTCAGGCTGGTCTCAAACTCCCAACCTCAGGTGATCCACCTGCCTTGGCCTCCCAAAGTGTTGGGATTACAGGCATGAGCCACTGCGCCCGGCCTATTCTGGATATATTTTTAAGGTAGAGGCAAGAGAATTGCTGATTAACTCTTTGTTTGATGAATCTGGAATGCGTAATAGAAAGAGAGGGGTCAGAGATGACTCCCAGTTAGAGGTGGGCCAGATCATATATAAGATCTCTTCTCACTATTTTATGATTCTATAATTATAAATGATATGTCCTAATTGTGATCCTCAAAACTTGAGTGCCGGAATAAAACGGGTAAAGCAGGTTTCACCTAGGTTTTAGAATTTACTGCTGCACAAAGTTTTTCCCCCTTTGGAAAAGCAGAGACTGAAGCCAGAGCTGTGAGAATATGCACTGCCTTGATGGGTATAATCAACAAATAATTTTGTGTGAGGATGCTAAATTATTAACCTCGCCTCTCTTGGGTGAATAATATAGTATTTTAACCAAAACTCACCAAATTATAAGCCTCTGGCTTTTTAAGAAGGGAGAAGGAACTCTAAGCGTTAAAGAAAGAAGGAAAACATGAAAAGTGGCTCAACAGTCAAAGACCAGTTTATTTGTGAGAATAAACCTGAGAGGAGCTTCCGGCTGATTTTGGTTAGGAGCCTTCTCTCTTACAGAATAAGGGTATTTAAGGGTATAGGAAGGGAGAACTTATTACAGGCTCAGAATGTTTCCTTGTGGAGGAGAGTTACAGGGTTGGAATGTCTCTGGTCGGAGGGGAGGTTATCTTGGGGTTGGCATGTTTCTGGTTGGAGGGGAGGTTATCTCAGGGTTGGCATGATTCTGGTCAGAATAGGTTTATCTCAGGGTTGGAATGTTTCTGGTTAGAGGTGTCACTTGTGGTTTATGGTCATGCTGACATTAGCCATTAGGCTGATGTTTTTTGGGCTGGATTTAGGCAGTTTTTAATCAAGGGGAACTTAAAATGGCAGTGTTTGTCTAAGATGGTGATGCTCCTGCTTTGTCAGGAACTACTGAAAAAATCGTTCTTCCTGGTCTGGTAGGCTGAAGGATTGGTGGCTCCATATTCCTTCTGAGTCTGAAACTATCTAGGCAGTGGTGTTGCATCCATCTCCTTTGATGCTCTGAAACCAGGTCTTCCTTCATTAGCTTTCCCTATGACTGAAATATTGTGCCCACTAAGAGCTAAGCCACAGTCCAGGAGTAGCTATTAACATTGTGCCACTGTTAAGGTACATCTAGGTCTTGAGGAAGTGTTCCCAGCAGTTCATACATTATCCCACCCTGGGCCAGAAAGTGTGCGCTATAAACACTCTTTCTATCTCTTTCTTTGTGTCCTTCTCCACAGTAAGTAAACTACTTTTATTTTTAACATCCTCAATATTAAATGTTTTATATTCTTATAAATTATGTAAAATTATTGAGGATAATTAGAATTTACTACAAATTACTGAAATGAACCCAGAGAAATTCTACATTGTTCTTTTTATTCTGTCATCTAATAGACAAGGGATCAAACCAGCAGATACCACATCTGTTGGCTTCTTAGACATTACCAGGGAATATTTTTAATATAAATATTCTCAAGCCTTGCATCAGAGCTACTAAATCCTGTGTGCTGGGACTTAGGCCTTGGAATCGCCTTTTTTTGTTTTGTTTTGTTTTATTCTTTAAATCTTCCCAGAAGATTTTAATGCAATTGACATGGATAAGATTTTCCAGAATGGTGCTTTGGGTCTTCCCACAATTATTATGAACATAATGCTTAGAAAATATTCCAAAGCAGTTGTCACTAAATAACTGAAGATCCTCAGAAAATTGTAGCCCAGATGTCATATTTGGCAGACTTGTCATTCATTGCGAAGATGATATCTGCCCATTTGAGATAATGAGCTGACTTCAGGGGCCTCTCTATGGTTCACTCTGAAATGATCACCTATAGCTCTATCTCCTTTACTTTTGATTATCAAATGATCAGTTTTGCTGCCTGGTTAGAGAATGTAGTGTTGTTTGTTAGTTTATTTTCATCATCAGTAAATTGCTGATCCCTGACAAAGTTTACTGAAACTGCCAACCATACATTCTTCAAAATAATTCACATCAATAACGTGAATTTGAAAGCTCTCTCATTCCTTTCTTGGCAGCTACAAACTGCTGACTCACACACCTTTCCCTGTCGAGTGTGTTTAACTTCATATCACAGTTTAATAGTTTCATTCCAAAACAAAGACTGGAATTGGAAAGTGCAGGGAGAGAGTGCAGTAGGTGAAATGAAAGTTTCAATATATGTTACCATATATAGGAATCTTAAATTACCTCTAAATAATACACAAGCTGTGACATGAAGCTGAAATGAATCTGTGACAGAATGTTTCATCCAGACGCAACTTCTCATCTTTTCTTGGAGAAAGGATAGAAAAACAAGCTGACTTTGTGAAATGTTTTCCAATTAAGGCATTTCCATTTCAGATTCAAACTTGTCACCTGAGTTTCTGGATAATCCAGTGAAAAGCGAGTTCATCCTCCAATCATTCAGACAAAATCAAGACTTTTTATTAATGAAGCACAATGTCATTAAACTAGTTGCCTTTCCAGAATGAAATTCAATATCTTATAATTATGCCCTTGGTTTCTCAGGCATCCAAATTATCATGTTAAAGAAGAAGGAGAGTTGATTTCTGGAGGCTATACAGTAAACTTCCTTCAATCCACCCTCTTGGGCAAAATTGTAAACTCAGCCAGCAAAGTAAGGTAAAGTCACATGGATTGTGATTTTCTAAGGTGGTGAACAACTCTTCCTAATTTTTTGGCAAAAATATAAAATTTTCCTGGATCTCTTTGGGAGTTACATTGCTGAAAACTCAGTAACTATTAAAGCCATGCAAAAATACTGTGTGCTTATGTGTAAAATGGAGTTAGATTATTGAGTCAGATAATTGTAAACAGATTTTTTTACCTACATGATGTACACTGAGCACTCAACATGATGAATGAACTTAGAATGTTTTACTGTGTGAAAATGTAGTATGCACTGTGACTTTACCACTCTCCCTGGTCCCCATCACTAAATGCCAATAGTGACTCCTCATCATTGTGACAATAAAAAACACTCTCCCTGTAAATTTCCAAAGGCATCCAAAAGGATAGTACCATATCCCTTTATCAGTTGATCACTGATGAAACTGTTGAGGAAATGGACACAGTGGTCTTGATATCTTTCCCCACCTACTTAAGGACAGCAATCCATGAAGAATCTACAAAATACAGATGTCATAATGTAAACTGATATCTGTATTTTGAGATAATTCTCAATCTTTTCAGGCAGAGTGGTGAAATAAAGGAGCTGTGGATTTAGAATGAGAAGATTTAAGCTCCAATCCGAGTCCTGCCTGGAATTTGGCTGCTATGTGACCTTGGCCAAGTCACTTTCCCATTCTGGGTCTCATTATCCTTATCAGTAAAATGGAGATAAAAGTAATAATAACTGTCCTGTCTGCTTCACAGAATTGCTGAGAAAATGATAATCAGTATGAGATTGGATTTTGTCAACTAGTGGGTTGTTAGAACTAAGTGGTAGTTCTTGATGCTCAGAGATGCCGTGAGGAGATAGGAAGGTAGATTGTGTGGCCTCTAGGGTTGCATATAAGCCTAGGACTCACTGGTGTTTTAATCAGATAGATACTGTGACTAAGTGTGAGTTCACTGTGTCCAGTATGTGCTGCTTGTACCAGTTAATCTAGGTTGGATTCACTCCTTCTGTCTACGTGCTGAGCACATTTTTTTCTGTTGTCCCTGGACACAGCTTCCAGGACATGCTCTTCTCTCTTTTATTCCATCTCCTCCTTACCACACTGGCACTATCCCTTTGTAAAAATCACTTTCGCTCTTGCTTATTCCCTCTGCTTCATGAACCCACTCTCCCTCACAATGGCCATTCTCTCTGAAATTCAGTTTCGGCTGAATACTAAGAACATAAAACAGTAGCTTCTAACCTTTACTGCATACTGGAATCACCTGTGTAATTACTCAGACCATACCAGTTTATATGGCAATAATGTCCTCACGAGTTCTACCAATTTTTTGACTCTCTAGCGACATTTAGAAAGGCCAGGGCAGACACTAGAGTTAAGAAATTAGCTCAAACAGGCAAAAAACAATCAGTAACAAAGTAGCCAGGAACCTGACATTTCATGTAAGATCTGGATGTCCAAACAAGAGCAGGAAAACCACAATGAAGTCAATACAGTTTGGAGATAAAAGCTGGAATTTGGTACAGAAGTTCAGGGTCCATAGGTGAGTACAGATTAAACAGAATGACCAGTCTGGGTGCATATGCAATTAGTATACTAGACACTTCTCCTTGGTTGATGCTTTTCTTATACTCTTAGACTTGCCCAAGAATTTTCCTCTTTGCTGGGTAAGGACAGAGCTCTGGTGCTTGCTTGAACAATCACAATAGGCAATCCATATATTCCCTAGGCAAAATCTGCCATGTAGAAATCTAAGGTGGAATTCATCAGAATTCACAAATGCTCCACTGAAAGATAATCTAAGTTTTCTGAAGTGGGCCTTTGTGAAAGACAAGGCTGGAGCTAGGGGTTAGCCGCAGTCCCTGAGATTAGGACCACAAGACAACCAGACATTATTGAGAAGAGCTCAGGAGGCAGAACAAACCCAGGCCTCCTCACAGGTCATGGTAATTGAGAGAATCAAAGTAATGGTGATTCTCAAACTCAGATAGGTAATTGGTTCATGGTTCTGTGTGATGGAGGGGTTGATTCAATTTAAGTAGATCATAACCAATATCTGGGAGAACTGAAAAGGGTCCAACTCCTGGGAAAAAGGACAGAGGAAACAAACCAAGTGCATTACAGTTATTAGCAACATTCTCTTTTTAAGAGAAGTCAACAGGGAAACTAAACTCAAGTGCAATCATTCAGGCTGAGCATTGGCAGCTGTGGTTAGAGAAACCCTGGGCTCTGCGACTTGCTTGCTCTTGGACCACTCGTTCCAGACTTGTTGTATCTGGAGCTACCAATATACTCTCCACATTGGTCCAAACTGGATCAAAAATCGGGTCGGCTGAGCTCACAAGTTAATGGCATGAGTTATTATTGGGCCTGAACTGTGTGTTTTCAGGAAATGATAAACTCTCAATGGGCCTTTGATGATAAATGTGTGTTTTCAGGAAATGATAAACTCTCAATGCTTTGGTATATTTGGGCTCAAAGGCACCTGTTACAGCTACCCCACATGGAAGGCTGCTGTGCTCCAAAGCCAGAGGCCATTTTTATGATATTTTGTGGACTATATTACCTCTCTGTCCACAAAGCCTTGGCCAGAAGTGAGTTCCATGTTTTTGAACCTTGGCCACTTTACTGCCACTCACCTGGAGTTTACAATCAGCTTCTTGACGTGAGAGACATAACTCCTGATTCAAGGCTTAGATTCTTCCTCCAGGACCTCAATGAGAGTCTGAGCATACAGGTGGCCCTGAGCTGGCCCAGGCAGACCACAGGGGAAAGCAATGCTGCGATGTTCAAGATGCATTCCCTAATTCATGCATGCTTTCTCCATGGTCAATGAGGTGCTCATTTGTCTTTTTGGCATTTTCCGTGTTTTGTTATGAGTAGATAGGAGAAATTTGAATTTCCACTGATGACACAGTAAGGCTTTGGTATAATCCTCATGGATCTGAGATTCAGAAGGCCCAGATTTTAGCAGGCTCTGCTACCATGTACATTTAGGTAAGTATTAAACATCTCTGAGCATTAATTTCTTCTTCAGTAAAATGAGAAAGCAATACCTAATTTGTTTTGTCCTTGAGTTGCAATAAAAATCAAATAAAACTGTAAATACAGACTATAAGAAGGAATATAGATAAAAACTATCCATTTACTCATTCATTCTCTCAGAGTTAATGAGCCTCTATTTATGTAGCAGGGAGAGCTAGTCGCTGGAGATATTAGTCAAGTGAATTATGCAGGTATAAATGAAATAATCATTCTAACAAATGTAAGTTACAATTCTGACAAAGGCAATAAAAGAAAGGTATGTGGTTCATATGATAAGGGGAATCCAGCCTCCTGATGGTGTTCTTTAACTGAGCTGTGGAGGATGGAAAGAATTTAACCAGGTAAGAGGATAGAGAAGAGAATTTTAATAACTAGAAACAGCAAAAGTCAGGAGAGGGCATGACAGATAAAAAGCACCACCAGTAAGCCAGTGAGGGTGCAATAGAGAGAAGGACAAGGTGCTGGAAAATGAGGCTTGGGAGGCAGGTCAGACCTGGATCATACATCGCTACATTGGTCATGGTGAGGACATTCTGCTTTAACTTAAAGCAGTGAGATTTTGAGGGAGCTGAGAGAGTGATGAAGGGAAGTGATGTGCATCTTGAGACCATCACTTTGATAGATATTTGACTGCATAGCTTCTTATATTCCTTAACTTTATCCTTCATGTATCTCACTTTAAGTTTTCTGTTTACTCTGATGGTTATTGTTTTTGGAAGCAGGCATATTTAGACATCAATTCGAGTTCTACCATTCACCAATTGTATACTTATTCTTCTCTGATTCTCCATTTTCTAAACTGTACAATGGTGATGGTAATTCTTATCTCAAAATTTCTTAGGAGTATATGTGATGGTATCTATGTAATTTCTGGCACACAATGTCAACAAACACTAGTTTTTATTATTATCCCCTCTAATAATTTACTCCTCTTGTAATCACATTTTTCTGGATAGGATTCATTTTAGCTTTTTAAATTTTTTAATAAGAAGGTGGAATTATTGATCTACTATCCATAGAAGATGCTATTTCATTTATTTCCCATAGAGGGGATGGGAAATAAATGAAAGCCATTACCTTTGCTCCCCAGCACCTCTAAAAATAATGCCCATGCATTACATTACTTTGTCTAGCAATAGTTTACCTGAAGTAAGGAATTAATATCATTACCCTTTTAGGATTTAGCTAGATTGAATAGTATAAAATGATTCCAGATTCCAAGAAAAGGGTTAGGCATGAGTTAATTTAGGTTGTATTGACACCACTATCAACCATTAACTGGAGGGCATTTACCTTTCTCGATTAGATAGAGTAGCCCAGTATAAAGCCAGTATAGCTGGTCTCACACTATTGAAAAATTGTTCACCCTGCCTACTAAGCTGTTGAATGTGCAGTGATGTTCAATAAGCAGGCTCCACACACTATTTTAAATGAAAATGGCCAGTTTTGAGTAAGACAATGAAAAAGTTAGGTGGAATTTGTCCAACAAAGGGTAAAATATCAAAATTAATTTTGGGGGAAAATTAAGATTCTCCTCACAGTCTCAAAGCTTTCTCCTCTAATCACACTGCAGACACTATCAGTGAACAGAGAATCTTTGTATTATTTCCAAGTTTCTCCCATTGTCAGTCACTGTGACAAAGTGCTGGCCAGTCTGACACAATGATGAATCACTCCAGACATTGAGTTTTCACATAGCTGTCGAAGGTTCTTGGTAGACTTTGTTGTCTGAAAATGCTACGGACCAATACTAGGTGCTCTGCTCATGAACAAAGCCAGGATTTGGCAAAATTAAACACACGTATTTTAGAAAAAAAAAGAGAGTTGTAATAAACATTTACTATCTCTGTTCCTACCATGTCTTCATGCTGCAATTGATTTAAATGCCTATTAAACAAATCCTCACTTGCCAAACCTCATCTCTATATTCTGCTGGAATGAGTTAGATTTCAGAGTACATTGAGAAGTTGAAATATTAAACAAATATTTTTATTTATTGTTTTCAGCAACAAAATAGCATGTGGGCTCTCCTTACCCTTTATCCTGGAAATTTTAACATACTACATAATTCTTTGCAAATAATATTTTTAACTAATTAGAACTTACAAATCTAATGCTGAATGATGGATTGATGCATAGCTCAATGCAAATGTACTTGTAATGTCTACCTTAGTTTCCTGTTAGAAAGCTTGTCAATACACCACCGCGTCAAATCCATTTTCTCAGTAAAAATGTTGCAGTTTTCTGATTATTATTCACAAAGGCAGCTTCCTGAGTTATTTCTGCTCCTGCACAATATTCATGATAGCAATTTGATACCTTAGCAGTTTCAAGGTTATCAAGTGATGGAAAATCCTACTGCTTACTTCAAGGTGTAACATATACAACTGTGCTGTCATCCATTATAGCAGTATAATAGTTTTTCATAATGCCTTTCATGAACTGCTGATGTAGAAGTGTAAGCCTAACTTCTGAAGGCGCTTATCAGTCTCAGGCTAGGGAAGTATTGCTTCACTGGAAAACATCAGCAGGGACCCTTTGTGCTACTAGAAAAGAAAAAAAAGGAACTAACTTTCATTTCTCTCCTAGATAGTGTTAGAGCCTTGTCCTGTGAAGTCATTAAAGTGCATCTGCAAAAAGAAAGAAAGAAACAAACAAAAACCATAGTTTAGCCTTTGAAGGGCTAATGCTAATCAGCAATGAATCTTAGAAGGAACCATTTGATTTTGCAGATTGTGGAGGTTAAGTTAGAAAAAAGACATTACTGAGAGAAATGATGGAGGAGATTTTGCTAAAGCAACAACACAAAAAAGTCAAGCAAATTCATAATGATGCTGGGAGGTAAAACCCATCATTATTCAAAGCACCCTTTGCACATATTGCTCTATCCACGCATTGAATTTTGGTTTAGGGGTCTCTGGTTGAGCAGAGGGTTGCTTGAGTGAGTTTAGAAGGTGGCATCTGTTTAAGTAACAGATGTCTGTGTCACCAAGGTGCTGTGTTCTCACTTTTTATATAGGGGAAATTGCTGCTGAAGGAGTTTTATTGTTTTTATGCAAATGAAAATATCATACTCTTCTCCTTAAAAGGTTTCTCTTCCTGATGTGGATCCACAACAATCATAAAGTACCTCAGCCTCATGGACTTTTTAAAAATATATTTTGGAATCTGATAAAGTTTCTTATGCACTGCCAACTATGCATGAAATGAGATCTGGAATTGCAGACATACTTGCTCTTTTTTAACAAGGCCCCACTGGGTTGAAGCAAATTGAGCAGAGTAAGAGTCAATGCTGACCCTTCTGTGGCACCAAGAAACTGGACCTGGAGAGGCATTCACACCCCTTGAACTAGCTCTAAGCATGGAGGGGAAGGGTTGCCTTAGGGCATAATTTTGACTTTGTTCATTTGGTTCTTGGCTTCTAGAAATTTCTGATTCCTTTTATTTTCCAGAAGAGATGAGGGAGAGTGGAGTCATCCAAAAACACCCTTCAAGTAGACACATATAATTAACTATGACAAATATTCCAGGTGACAAGATGAGAAGGAAGCAGGAAGAGCTGTATTTCTGCTCCATAACAAAGTATGATGATTATCTTGAAGAAAAATACTTGTGCAATTATTTGAGTTTCAGGCAGAACTACTCATTTCTTTTATGGAATGTCAGTTTTATCTGAAAGTACAAAAGAGAGACAAACTATAGGAATTCAGAGTTAAGCATTTAGGATTTGCCATGAGAATGAACAACATGAGTCTTTCATTTCTAGGAAAATGACTGATGGTATTTGTTGCCAGCAGTAAAATCCAAACTTTCAAGGGAAAATTTGAATTTTGGAAAACTTGTTTCCATCACCATGAGCTTACTAGCTTCATAATATTTACAGTGTCCTCTAATGAAATTGGTGGTATTAATAATAAATTTGATTTTTTTGATACTGTAAAATGAAATGTGTCAGTATTCAAAAAACCTGCAGAATTCAGTGAACCAATATTTTCCAAGACACCATGATGTTACGGAGGCATGCTTAGTTAAAAGATACATTCAAAGTAAAAAATGGGCTAATGGATTGTGATATAACAGAGTAAGAAAAGCTTATTGATATGGTTTCAGATTCCACACACAACTAACTTGTAAGACACTACTACTTGTTGAGTTTTGGTGTACTATCAAAAAAGAATATCTACATTCATCTGAAAAGTCTATTAGAGTTCTTCTTACTTTTCCATCTACATATTGGTCTGAGGCCACATTTCCTTCACATATTTTTGTAAAACAACATACAGCAGATTGAGCCCAGAAGCAGATATAGAAATCTACCTATGTTTTTTTCTGTTTTTTTTTTTTTTTTTTTTTTTTTTTGAGATGAAGTCTTGATCTTCATCTCACTGCACCCAAGCTGGAGTGCAGTGGCATGCAATCTGGGCTCACTGCAACCTCTGCCTCCCAGGTTCCACCGATTCTCCTGCCTCAGCCTCACAAGTAGCTGGGACTACAGGCGCGTGCCACCACACCAGGCTAATTTTTGTATTTTTAGTAGAGATGGGGTTTCACTATGTTGGCAAGGATGGTCTTGAACTCCTGACCTTGTGATCTGCCTACCTAGGCCTCCCAAAGTGCTGAGATTACAGGCATGAGCCACCACACCCGGCCACCTACCTATCTTTTATGAAGCCAAACAAAAGCAGGATTCAGGCTCACAGAGGTTCTCGGAGACTAATTATTGAATTAGTTCACTTATTAAAATAAACCTAGAATACCTTTTGTCAATATTCTTTTCTTGTGGACACTGTAGAAATTAAAGTGATTTCAGGAGCTCATGAGTAATCTCATATTTTTCAAGAAGAAAACTAGATTCTATACCCAGGGAAGTCACGTAGTTGTGGTAAACCCAAGATTCCTAGGCATCAGTAGCCCAGTGCCAGTGAGGTCAAATGAACATTAAGCCTTACCTAGCTCATTAAGCCCCACCTGCACACTTCAGGACCTCAGCATATTCTCTTCAGGGTCTTGCACTCCCTCTATGCCACCAGTGTTTCTGAAATTTTCGAAATGTTTTTCATTTGTGTTTGTAAGTCAGTTAAGTCTGCTAAGAGTCTCTGTCCTGCTGCATATAGCTCAAGGCACAGCTATACTGTTAATGCTTTCCCTCTGGCTAACTAAAAACCAGATTTTTCTTTTTTAAAAATTTTGGAATCTGATGGGCTTCATGTCATTGCCTTCAAGTGGCATCAGTCACTGTTGCTTGAAGAATGCTGAGAGGATGTTCTTTTACTAGGAGATGGCAGTGTAGTGAGCATCGCAGCAAGGATTATGAGCTATGAAATAGGAAAAGACCGCTGCCTGTTCAAGACCTTGAGGAAAAAGGAGATGGGTGAAGGTAGCTTCAAAGTAAAACTAGGCACTGGTGGAGGCTGTGTGTAGGATCTAGCTTAGCACTTAGTGACTGGGGGAGGATGTTAGTGGGGAAGTGATGAGGTGAGGAGCTGAACTTCCACAGAGGATGTGGCTAAGCTAGAAATCTGGCTTGTGAAAATGTTCTGGTAACATAAAATTTTTCAAGGAAAAATGGGTTCACATGACTTCAAGATGTCCCTAAAGTATCTACAAAGCTGGTTAGAGGCCACAGCCCAAGGGTCTGATGCTTCCCCCTTATGAAGGTTTACCTGACAGAAGTCCCATTCCCTCCAACCTTGCCATTCATCAAGAGATAATAAAACAATGACTGTTTAATGAGTGCCTCCTCCCGGAAAAGACAGTTGTCTTGAATGAGTGGGAAATTTGAGAGGCAGGTTTGAAATAGGCAAGAATTTCAGAACTCCTAACAGCTGAAAATAGTTGCCAACCCCACTTACCCTGAGTCATATGCCTGATCTGGAGATTGAACCACTTTCTTCTATTTCTCCTATTCTCAATTATCTTTATTTTTAAAATCACATTTGAAGGAAAGAATCTTCTGAAAATCAAAAATCTTAGAAAACATCCCTCAAGCACTTGTAAGCTGCTAGCACTCTTTGTCCCCCAGTGTCTGGATGGGTTTTGGGGTAATAAGCTTATTTTAGTAGTTCAATAAATACAATATCCTCTATGACAATAAGTATGACTCAGAGAGCTTTTTTTATCATAATTAAACTTTATTTTAAATGATCAATGCTAAAATTTATTTGCATTAGTGTAGACAAATATAATTTGATTAGACCTAGCCTTCAGAGATCAGTTTTCAGACACTGTGATCAAACTTTTGTGGTGTTCTTTGAATTAGAGGAGGTAGAATACACCATAAAGCATATCTAAAAATTATGTATAAGTCAGCATTATGGTTATAATGGATATCAAGGCAGGTTTGCAGGCTTTATCTAAAAATGGTGAAGCTCAATTGTTATCTTTGTAGTACCTCGCAGTTTATTATTTGTGGGCAAAGTATTTGTAGATGTCATTAGAATGGCTGTTATTAGTTTTTTGATTTCCACAGATAACCTAAAAATGAGGAATGGATATCATAACAGCTGAGCAGAATGGTAACTGGGGTATCTGGGGACTTTTCTTGCATATCTCCATTAGCAGAATGGAACATTTAAAGGCACACTGCACACTTGGGTGTAGCTAGAGATAGCTGAGTCTCAAAGATGACCCTGAGCTTCTTATGTGGGATGAGGGTGAACACGTGCAATTTGAGTACAATAAAGAACATATGCAACTGTGTTAGAAGCATAGAACATGCAACCATTCTCTGTTCCTCCCTTATTCCACCTAAGAGATAACCTGTACCTCTCCCTCAACATCATCTTCAAATCCATTCCATTCCCCTTCTCAACAGAGCAGCCCCCCTGAATCTTGTCTGGATACTGTGGAGGCAGAAGGTAACAGGGAAGAGTAGAAAGCAAGTTAAAAGGATGTGACGGTGAGAGAAAGAAAAGAGCCATGATGGGCCATCATGGTAAGGAGTGTGACTACTTACAGCAGAAGCAGAAGGCTCAGATTCAGAAGGCAGGTAGCTTGCTGGCTTGAATCAAGCCGAGATCACACTTCCTCTGACCTGAATTAATAGAAGTTTTGCAATAGCCTTGATCATGGATAGCAGATAGATTTCTTCTGGAATGCTGGTGGCATTTGATGGGCAATGTATCTGGCATATTGTGTTAAAATAGATTTTAAAGCTAAATTGGACTGAGGGGGAGAGAAAGTTGTGATTCATTAACAATATCTACCACAGACATGACAAGGGAGATTGCAACATGTGACAGATTTACCACCTCTGCTCCACATGGGTCTAGGGTAGCCTGCCAAATGTGTGACTTCTTCTTTCCACATTCTTAGGTTCTAAGGTCACCTTGACGCTTGGTGGCATTGTCTGTTTTAAGAGGTTGGCATGTGTATGATAATTTTTGCATAAGACTATTGCTATATTTTTCTGTCCTTCCGTTTCTAGAAAGGCACAGGGGATTCAAGTCTCCATGTTCATTTTCACAATCCTCTTCATTGATCCTGTTCCCAGAATAATTTTCCTAAGACTATTCCAGAGATGCCTACGTCAGTCTCTGTATTCTTGCAAATGAATGACAAGGACAAAAATGAAACTATTATGAAAGGGAGAAGACTCAGGAGGATTCTTTCCCTAGGCCCTGAGATCCTCACAATAGTTCAAGCGAAATGACAGCCAAGGGCTTCTTTATCTGTTCCCTTTGCTTGACCAGCCCCCAGAATGTGAACAGTTGTTCCGGAAATCCACATTAAACATTGCCTGTTCCCTCTATTTATACTGCATTTTAATGTAATTGGTGGCTTTCCCCCATTTGTTTCAGGGTGGTGACACAGCTCTGGGGGCCTAAGGATGATGAAGTGAATGAGGATGGAGAAAGAAAGAGAGTACACACATGAAAAGCCCTATCAGCAATACTTCTTCTTATTTATAGTGACAACCCCAAGCAAAATATAAAAATATATTTAGAAAGATGACAGCTTTGCTGCTTCTTGATCACAAACCAACACTTAGGAGTTCCCTTTTGCGAGCAGATAAAAAGGGCTGCACCTCGATAAAACAGGGTGAGGAAAAAGGAAAGAGAGAAATTGGATGAAGGGCACTATGTCCTAGATAAAACCAGTACAAGAACCAATACATTAAATAGAAGGAGCCTCAGAATATTGCCTGTGGGTGCCTTGGACTGAAGATGGATGGAAACCTCCTCCCATCCAGAAATTATAATGCCAAGAAAGCAAGAGGTCTTTAGACTTGCCTTCCAGTCCTAGAACTTATATTTGATGAATAAAACAATTAGTCTTCAATTTACTTTATTTCAAAATAAGAGAGGGGAAAAAGGTGCATGAAAATATTTGAGAGGGGCATTACTTATTCCTGTGTTAAGAAGAGGCAGTCACAACTTATAAACAAGTCCACCTTCGAACAATTCAACTTAAGTATGCTCTCTGCAAAGCCCAAGTGGTACAATGATGAGTAAGACACAGACCCTGTTCTTAACAAAGTCGTGGCAATGGAACCAAAAGTTTATTTGAAAGTTAGTTTGAAACTTATAATGCCATCTCCATAGAGTTAGTGTTAAATATGGCAGTTGGTTTTCAGTTCATGATTCCTTTGTTCCTGAAACATAATTCTGTTATAGTCTGAATGTTTGTGTACCCCCAAATTCATGTTAAAATTCTAACCCCCAGGGCGATGGTGTTAGGAGGTGGGGCCTTTGGGAAGTGATTAGGTCATGAGGGTAAAGCCCTCACGAGTAGGATTATTGCCCTTATAAAGGGATCCACAGAGCTACCAGGCTCCTTCTACCATGTGAGGAAGGACATAGCTAGAAAGTGCAGTTTTTATAAATCAGGAAGTGGGTCCTCACCAGACACCAAATCTGCTGGTGCCTTGATCTTGGACTTTCCAGCCTCCAGAATTGTGAGAAATAAATTTCTGTTGTTTACAGGCCACCTATTCAGCTTATATGTTGACATACCAGCTCTAACAAACTAAGATATATTTCTTTTATTTTCTTCCTTTATCTTCAATTTTCATTTTAAGTTCAGAGGTACATGTACAGGATGTGCAGGTTTGTTACACAGTTAAACGTTTGCCATTTTGCCATGGGGATTTGCTGCACAGATCATCCCATCACCTAGGTGTTTTTTTTTTCTATTCTTTTCTTTCTTCTTTTTTTTTTTTTTTTTTTTTTTTGAGACAGCCTCTCACTCTGTCACCCAGGCTGGAGTGCAGTGGCACAATCTTGGCTCACTGCAACCTCCGCCTCCCAGGTTCAAGCAATTCTACCTCAGCCTCCTAAGTAGCTGGGATTATAGGGGCACACAACCACACCCAGGTTTCAATATGTTGGCCAGGCTGGTCTTGAACTCTTGACCTCAAGTGATCCACTCACCTTGGCCTCCCAAAGTGCTGGGATTACAGGCATGAGCCACCAAGCCCAGCCTCATCACCTAGGTATTAAGCCCAGCATCCATTAACTATTCTTCCTGTTGCTCTTCCTCCCCACACTGGCAGGCCCCATTGTGTGTTGCTCCCCGCCATGTGTCCATGTGTTTTTATCATTCAGCTCCCACTTGTAAGTGAGAACATGCAGTGTTTGATTTTCTGTTTCTGCATTAGTTTGCTGAGGATAATGGCTTTCAGTTCCATCAGTGTTCCTGGAAAGGACATGATCTTGTTCCTTTTTTATGGCTGCATAGTATTCCATGGTGCATATGTGCCACATTTCCTTTATCCATCAAACTAAGACATACTTCTATAAGGCTATTTCAACATTTATTTCTCTAGCACTGTGTTTATATTATTCTTTTTTAAATGTGGGCAAAAGAGTATTTCGAGCTCCAATCTAGTACTAAAAAGTGCTTTTCTGAATGCATTCATTCAAATATCTGACTTCTCTGATACTGATTCACTTTAAAGTGAGAAGAGTTGGGGGTGGGGAGAAGGGCAGAAGGCTCCCTGTTTGCAGAGAGCTCAATGTTCACTCTGTATGTGAGTACCTGAAAATGCCAGTTCTGCCTTTGGCTGAAGACTTCTCACCAATGCTTTGGACATTTTTCTCTGGTTCTGTCCTTGCTCTCCATGCACAGTTGGTTCACTTAACCTGACTGGCTTTGAGGGCACATGCAAGTTTACATAAATGCCCTTCTGCAGGTAGTACCATGCCCTATCTACTCATCATGCATCCACATGCCAACCTTTATTTCTATTCCCGGTTTATCTCTTCAATTTTTTTAGCTCTTTTACCCTGACTCTTACTCTGAATACTCAATCTCCATAAATCTGCTTTTACCTACCAGTTAACTCTTATTAACCCTGTACTTACTTAACAGAGTTATCTCTCTAAGTCAGATCACCCACCCCTGCCAATCCCACCAGTTGATTTGGAATGGCATATGTTGGTTGATATGGGAATTACTAAATCCTCAGTTACCTTTGTGAAGGAAGCATTTGTTTGGTGACTGTGGTTGTCGAACTTTGCTCCATTAGAATCATCTTGCAGCTTTCAGAAAATCCAATCTAGGTTGCATGTCATGCCAATTAAATCTGAGTCTCTAGGAGCAGAACCGGGGCATCAGCATTAAAACTCTCTAGGTGATTTCAAGGTGTAGACAAGTTTGAGAACCATGGTTTTGGCTGAAAAAAGCAACAGAAATGGAAACACTGTGGAGATGGAATTAGATGTACTGTGCAGAAAACTGGATTCAGGATCTCTTCACCTCACTAGCTTTGCTCCTTTGGATAAGTCATTAAACCTCTTACTGCCTTGTTTTTGTTAATGAGAAAATGGAATTAATTATTACTTCCTAGGCTAACCCTCAGAATTCTGCAGGGCATTTAGGATATCATGGTTTTGTGGTTCTGGAAACACTCTGTGATTATAACACACAATTTAAATGTGAAGTGTTTTAATAGAATGTTATACGGTAGAAAGGCCAATTTTTCAAATTGTCCTATCTCTCATTTCACTCATACACCATTCACAAATTTGTAAGCGCATGAAATCTGTGATAGGTAGACCCTCTCAAACTTGTTTTTTGGCCACTCCCTTCTCTCTCTTGGTGCTTATGACAAGATTCACAGTACCTTCACAGTATTCACTGACTATCCAGGACCATAGCCCTAATCACCATCCTGCTCTGCTTTCACTGTATTCAGAATGATGAGAGGAAGAGAGTGACTTCGGCAGCCAAAGGCTAATCTTTGAGCCTGGAATTAGTGAATAGAAAAGTTCATGATGTTTGGCTAGGATTCCAAGGACTGCAAGTAGTGTCCTCCTTTCTGGGACTATTTTGTTATTTCCATTATGGTAATTCCTTTTTAAAAAACTTTTTGACTGGTAGCTTAACTTCTATGCCACCTTATTACCTTCTTTCTCTGTCTTGAATTCTTTTGAAATTGCCATAATATCTTATATTGAGTCTTTCATTTTTTATTGGCTAATGCTTCTGCTCAACACTTCTGTCCAGTGACTAACAACTATATTTCTGGTTTTGACTGGGGCCCTAGCCTCTATTTCTGACAACTATTTGCTTAATACATTGGTTTTAGACCCACATCACCTCAGAACCATGGTTAGCACAGGGATATTAGGACTGGCCTTGTCCTCTAACACACCTGCATTATTATTGGTCTGATCTTGCTCACTCATTATCAGTTCTTTGATTCTTTACCTACTAAAATACTTAATGATACAGTATTAGATAATAATCGTGTGCATTTTTACAATGGATTTTTCAATATACCATACCTTAAGTCAACAGAATGACTGCTGCTTGATACTTTACCTATTAAAATATTTAATGATATGATTCTAGATGATAGTGATAGTGTGCATTTTTCTCTATTTATTTTTTGAAATAGAGAAACATAGGTTCTTGACTTGTAACCGAAGACTGAAATTGTAAAAGTATAAAATTCTACCAAATAAATTTGTAGGTTTCATATAATTTCAATAAAAAATTGTTAACCTGTTATAACTTAAATAGTCTAAATTTCATCTGAATGAGTAAACATGTAGAGATAGCCAATACAGTTTTTAAAAAGAAAAAGAGCTCACTTAAAAATGGGGATCTCACTTTGATGACAAACCATGTAGTAGTTTATCTAATAATCTTAAACAGAATGGTGTTGGTGCTAGATTCAACCAGTATATCAGAATAGAACAAGCAGCACTGCCTATGGAATATTTAGTACATGGAGGATGAAAGCAAACATGAGCACACAATGTTTTAGTTAGATATAGGAGTGGGGAACAAGTAAAATTTCCGCTTTACCTACCGAAAAACATTCAGGCAAATTAGAAGTTAATGAAATCCTATCAGAACTGGGGGGAAAAAAGAATATCAATAATTATTTGATCTAAAAATAAGGAAGGACTGTCTAAGCATAACAGCAACAAAGAGAATCACAGCCAGAAAAGTCACCAATAAATATGCTTAAAAATGGAAAATTCTGTGTCATATATAACATTTAAAGATAAATGGCGCATTAGGAAAGTATTTGAAACATTCATGACAAATAATAGAAGCTATCAATCTATAATATGCTCACACAAATTGATTAAATGAAAAAAGTCCTTAAACCCAAGAGAAAAATGGTTAAAATGTCACAGCAAGCAATTCTTTGAAAAAGAAATACAAATATTCAATAAATATATAAAAATGCTCAGTTTCATTTATAATCCAAGAAATGCACATTAAACAACTATAGAAAATTATTTCCCACCCTTAAGAGTGCTAAGGGAAAAAAATTTCTCATCCAATAATGGGAAGATGTTACCAGTCTGTCATTTTATTCAGAGTAGCATAGAATTTATCTTTTTATGTATTAATTCTCAGAGACCCATCCTGAAACAATAATCAGATAAATGATCAATTTATTATATTATGGAAGATTTAAAATTATACATCCATACATTTAAAAGGATTTTACATAGTCACTAAATCGTGTTTGCAAAGAATATTTGATAATATGCAAAAGTTCTCATAAAGTCTCAAATAGAAATAAAGCATGATACAACATGAGATAGCAAGGCATAATAAGAGTTTACCCACCAAATGATCATATTAAATCACAGTTTGTATATTCAGGGCACTTCCTCATTCATCACTCATTTAATCCTTATTTGGTAGGAAGGGGAAGCATTACCTACTTGTCTTCTTGAGTTGATAAAGAAATAGATTCAAAGCTGATGTTTTCTCATCCTAGCCCCTAACTTTTTCCCTAAGTTTAATGCCATGGGCAAAGAGCTACATAAAATAATTATAGGGTATGTCAATTTTCTGGAACTGTTCCTGAGTTCCTCGTACCATTAAATATAAGGTAATGTGTTTTTTGAGTAGCTAATATGTGGTAGGGTCTTCTCTGGCCACAAGAATACTCTGGTGAAGAAGAATGAGATGTTTTGCTTCTTTTGGAATATAACACTAAGGATGAAAGAAGATAGACCAAAAGCAAATACAAAAATAAACAATATAATTTCCAGACTTGATAAATGCCAAGAAGAAAATAGAGTGGCTTGTTAGAGAATCAGCATTTGTGGAGTGACAGGAACAGGACCTTTATTGGAGTAGCCAGGGAAGACTTCCAGGAGGAGGTGACACTTGAGCAGAGTTTTAAATGGTGAGAAGGCAGCCATGGGAAGATCTGAGAAAGAGGGTTTCTGTCAAAGGAGAGAGCAGGTAAGAAAGGCCCTGAGGCAGAAAAGAGCTAATAAGAAAGCCAGTGAGATTGGATCATGGTGTCTAAGGGAGAGAATAGTGTGAGAAGAAATTGAAGAATGCTGAGTTCAGATCATTCTGAGCTGTGTGGGTCTAGAATAGCTCATAATATGTGATTGGTGTATATTCTACTGGAAGGCAATCAGAGGGAGTGGAACTTAAACTGACCAGTTGCTCAAATAAGTAGTATTTATGTGGACAGAATGGTGAGGAATACCATAGCATCAACTAGAGCAAGATCATGATATAAAGCAGATTTATATGATAACTATGTGATACAAAAATACATTTGTTCCTTCAGTGATTCCATTCATTAGATAGGGAGGGAGGCTGACTAGCTTTTGCCGATAGCACTTTTGTTTTAACTAACATTTTAAGAAATTTCAGGTATAGTCGCTGTGAAGCTCAGTTTTAGAATTCTAGTTTTTCCTTTATCATACTACCTTATATGTAATGGAATGAGAAACTCAGAAACAGTTCCAGAAGATTGACATCCCATATAAATCAAAAATATCAAAAATTGTTCCACACTTTGTACAAGTTATAAAAATTAACAATAGAAAGTTTAACAATAAAAGGCAAATAAACAATGCTGTCCAGAGTCTTATCAGTCATGTGAGGCTAATAATAAATGCAACTCAACTGATCATAAATTTAAGAAAAAATGAAATATTTATTGTGAAAGAGTAAATATGAGCCTGAATCCTTAGCAATGCAACATAAATGAACAAAAGATTCCCATTAGATTTCAATGCTTGGTCGATTTAATTTTATTGCAACTAAATTCATCTCTTTTCTGTGAGCAGATTGCAATGTAAACGAATATTTATGATGTTTTATAACTATTCATAGTTCAGTGTTAAGAAAACATCTAAAGTGCTTTTTAGTTATGTATTTTGAGATAGGTAAATTTGAATACCTACAGAAAAAATAAGCCAGGCTCCCTGTTGTGCCTTTGTTGTGTTTTGCTAACTGCTTTTTGTTTGCTAAAGTTTAACTGACTACAAGAAGAAGAGGAAAAATAAATTTCGAAAGTTTAGGATCAGTTCTTTCCTATTCAACCAACGTATCATGACCCACATTCAAACATCCCACTCCTTTTCACCTCTTTTGCCCGTTAGCCTTCTGAAGTCCTCTCCTTACAGAAATCTGATGCTGGAAGAGCTCAGCTATTTGCTTTCTCTGCTTCTCTCCCAGCCTGCCATTGAAAGGCGCCCCAGGAATTATCACTAATACAGGACCTTCAACCTCTGCTGAGCGCCTGATGCTGTACATAAGCCTGAACTTTCCCATCAGCATCTTATCTTTCCCCATGCCTACATTAATTTCCTCAAGACCTCTCTCTGCCCAGCATTCTGCTTCACACCCAATGATTGCCTTTCAATGCATTTCTTCCTTTGTCACAGAAAACAGGTGCCTTCCTAAGGGTCTCCTTAAAGTTTTTTTTTTTTTTTTTTTTTTTTCCTAGCCACTCTGGTCTTAACACTTACCAAATTATCTTTGCAGCCTCCCATCCTTGCTGCACCCCAAACACCAATGTAGAAATTCTTGATCTCATCTAAGCTGTTTTCCCCACATCTTCCTTAAACTGTGTTACCTGCCTGCTTATCTAGGCTTAAGCAGACACACTTCCCCAAAATGACCCTTTACTCCTGTCTTCTGTCACTGAATCCACTCAAAGAGATATTTTAATTTTACCTTTTTAAATCTCTTATATCTCGTCCCTTTTCTGCATTGACACTGTCCTGTATTTGGCCCACGTTCTTAAGTTTCTTCTTAAGACTTGTTACCTGAAATTTGTTCAGTCAGCAAATATTCATTAAATGCTATTGTATGGCAGACTCTGTTTTAGGTAGATGAGACACATAGGGGAACCAAATGTGTTCTTGAGGTTCTCTACTCTCTCCTCTTGAGGAGCCTATATACTAGTTGGCAGAGAGCAATAACAAACATAAAATATAATAAGCGAATACCTTATTACGTTGTAAATTAAAATGTGGCAAATGCTATGGAATAGAACAGGGTAAGGAGAACCACGACAGTTGGTGGGGTCAGGGGTTACCATTTAAGATAGGATGCTCAAAGTAGGCCTTTCCAAAAAAAGGTGACATTTGGGCAAAGACTTATATGAGGTGGGGGAATATAGAGAGGAGAAATTTGGAAGAAAAACAGAAACACTCAATAGAAAGAACCTAAGGAGAAAGTATACCTGAAGAGTTTGAACACCCACTAACCAGTAAGAAGGCTGGAATGGCAGAAGCAGAGTGAGCAAAGGAGAGAAAGTAGATTGAGGTTTAAAAGGTGAAGGGGAAGGCAAGGTAGGTATTTCAGGCACCTTTGCTGTTACTGAGGGTTTTTTTTTTTTTTTTAAGCAAAGAGTGATATTCATGTTTCAAGAGGATTGTTCTACTGATGAGTACAGATTTTTAGGGAGTAAGAATGAAAGCAGAGATACCTGTCAGAAGGCTTTTGAAATAGGTGATGATGGCTCTCTGGTCAAGTAGCAGCAGTGAAGGCGGCCAGAAGTAGAGGAAGTTTAGCTACCTCATGACAGTAGAATAGGATTTGCTTAAGAATTGAATGTGGGGCATATAAGACAGAGGTAAGCTAAGGTGGTCCCCAAGAGTTTTGGTCTGAACAACTAGAAGCAGTGAAGTTGCTATCCCTGGAGATGGACAAGGCTGCCAATAGAGCAGGTTTTGTAAGGTAAGACCAGGAGTTCAGTTTTGGACATGTGAAGTTTGAGGTTTCTATTAGATGTTCTAGCGGAGGCGGCATTAAGGAAGAAGTTGCATATGTGAGGCTGGAATTTGAAGGAATGGGTGAGATTTTTATTCATGTATATATGTGTGTGTGTATATATATACACACACACACATATTTGAGGTGTTGACATATAGATGTTACAACTATAGAGAGAGAAGAGATTCAAGAGTGGTACCCTAAGGCTTTCTAACATAGAGAGTTGTGGAAAAAATCTGAAATTCTCTCAAAAACAGAAAAGCAATGACCAGTGAGATAGAGAAAAGCATAGATAGATAAAGCAAAGATAGATAAAGAGAATGTGTGCCTTGGAACCAAGATCAAGAAAAGATATTTAAGAAGAGGATTTATGCAACTGTATTATGTTGATGATAAATAGGTCACTTAACATGAGGACTAAGAATTGTCCGCTGGATTTAGATGAATAATTTCTGTGGAACAGTGGGGCCTAAAGCATGATGAAAGTAGATTTACAAAAATAAATGGGAGAAGAAAAATTGGGGCAGTGAGTATGGACAACTCTTGTGAGATGTCCAACAAAGGGAACAGAAAAACATGACGGTAGCTGGTGGGGAAAACGAGTCAAGAGAAAGATTTTTAGGATGGGAAGAATGAGAGCATATGTGTATGCTGATGGGAATGATCCATGGGAAAAGAAAAATGTCTTGCAAGAGGCAGGGAGAATTGCTTGGAGCAGGCAAGAGGGAATGGCATCTAGTGCCCACGTGGAGAGACGCTTTTAGCAGGTGCACAGGAAGCTCACTGCTGATGTCAGGTAGGGGGTCCAGGACATGCAGGCTCTGAAAGTGGTAGATGTGGTGTTGAGGGTCTGTGGAGGTTCCCTCTGGTTGCTTCCATTTCCTCAGTAAAGTAGGAAGCAAGGTCAACCACTAAGTATGAGGTTGGGGAGGAAGAGGCAGTTTGAGGGAAGAAGAGGGGTGATAAATATCTGGAAGGTGGAGGAGTGAATGGCCATGCAGCCTGATTGCTGGGCAGCACAGAGAGCCCATTCCTGGTCATGAAGATCAAAGGTGGTCTGTCAGGGAAACTTTGTCTCTCTAAGTACGTGGTTTGCTCCATCTTGGTCTTGTTCACAGTGAGAGTTCTGTGGCTAGGACAGTGCCTGGCACACAGCAGGCACCTCATCCCCATCCTGCCTCTAACCTGGCCTCCCTCGAATTCATTCTTCACACAGCTGTCAGAGGGAGTACTGTAAAAACAATGCTTGTCTAGTTGCAGTGATTGTCCTTCGTCCTCAGTACAGCTCAAACTTGTTACGGCAGGACAGAAAGCTTTTCGTGTCCTGGTCTTTGGTTAGGTTTCAAACTGCAGCTGTTGTGTTTATCCTCATGCCCCACACTGTAGGGGCAGTCATATTGGCCACCTAGCAATTGCCATAATGTTCAATGCTATTTCTTTCTGGACTATCCTCATCACCTCTAGCTCTCACCTAACTAATTCATACTGATGCTTCAGAGATTCAGCTCAGACATCCCCTGCTCCAAGGAGCCTTCACTGACACTCTCCCTAACACTTCCTCCTCCCAGGCTGCACTGGATGCCCTACAGAATCCTTCGGTGACTTCTATCTCACCCTTTCTTATGTGTCTTCTCTGTTCAACAAAATAATATTGGTAAATTCTAGCATGTCAACATGGTATTTATCTGTATCCTGAACTCCTACCATGGTGTCTGGCATATAACACGTTCTCAAAAAATGTCTGTGGAATGAAGGAAGAAAAGACAAGAACCAGTAATGACTGTCTGTTGTCTATCAAGACAGGTTCCAGTAAACATTAATACATAATACATAGCAGTAAGCTCCAAGGCAGCCATTCTGGACTTCTTGGATTATTTGCTTAATTCTTTGACCCTTTCCTACTCCTAAAGTTACTTTATGTATATCTCTGATTTTTACAAGTAGAATAGTTGTGATCTCTGATTTTTACAAGTAGAATAGTTGTGATGTGTTTAAGATCTGATTTGCAGACATGGCATCAGTAAGACATACCCATTGAACAGTTTTTCAGAGTCTGGAGTTAGGTGGCCCTGAGCCATGCTCACTTACCTATGTATGATTAGCAAGGAGCAAGAAACACACACTCTGGAGGCCTTTAGGCCCAGGCTGAATCTACACTACCTCCCTTTACCTCTAGGAGTCTCCATATCCTCATTTGTGATAAGCTTGCCTGGAGTGATAGTCTAAGGATGGCATTTTGTAGATGAACAAAAAATGCTAGTTCGCTGTTATAATTGTGACCTAGGATTCTCATTGTTTAGGCATCTGCCCTGAATAACAAGTGGCTACAGATCTGAATAAAACAACTCTTCCACTTGACAAACCACCTTTCTCTACTCTCTGAGGTCAGCCTGCTTCTTGTTCTTTAGGTCTTACTTTGAATGTCCTCACCTTCTTCAGTCACTCTGTCTAAATCAATTCTCACCACACCTTCCCCATTCCCCACTTACCTCCCCCTTGTCATCTCAACGCTGCAGTCCCTTCATAGTGTTGATCAGCATTTGCAATTCTAGAGTTCAAGTCCCATAATTATCTTGTTCAGAGTTATATGTCCAGTGCCTAGAGTCCAAAACATAGATAACAAGCAATCCATAAATACTTGAAGAATGGATAAATTGCACTATGTTTTGATCATACTGGACAGCTAATTTGCCTAGGAATTCTAGGAGTTGTTTAATTTTACCAAGTCACCTAGAAACTTTGAAGAGAATATTTGTCTCTCAGCTTCAGGTATAAGGTTCATCCTTTCTAGACTTTTCTTCTGTCTCCCATTCCTAATGGCTTCACCACTGAAGATTATGACAACTATATTCTGTGCTTGCAGAACAATTTGTAAGTCTAAACCATCTTCAAAAGTTCTTAGCAAATGCATGGAAACAGAATATTTAGAAAAACAGGCAGCTTCTTAAATGAAGCCTCTGTATGTGTATATATATATATGTATGTATAATAAAATCTATTGGCTGTGCTTTAGGATTAGAATCCCAACCTGCCTCCCCATTCCACCAGGAATTGAAGGAGCATGCCAGAATGCGTTGGAAAGCTGATTATGTCCTGCAGTCGCTTACGAACTGGCTCAAGACGTCAAGACTGACATCCTTGAAATCTAGTGAGAATCTAAGTCAATATAAATCACGGGCTAAACTGTGTTTTACTGGAGAGTCGTGAAGTTACTCTAACTTAAATACAGGGTACCCGAGTGGGGGAAGATCATTGAAGGCTAAAAGCTTCCTCCAAGAGGTGGGGCTTGAGAATGAGTGGAAGAGGCTTGGTATCTGGGAGGCGTGGCTAGAAGGGGTCGGGGTCGGGGGCATGGCCCCTGCTGGTAATAGGCTTGCAGTTCCCAGAAGGAGGTAATGCAAGGACGCGAACCTAGGTGGGCGATGAGGGAGGTGGGAACCTTGAACGGCCCCGGGTCTGGCACACTGTGCTGAATGTTGGATGGTTCTGCAAAAGCTGTGACTTCCCCTCTACTTGTTTATTGCCTCCTGCCTTCCCCAGAACAAAACAAAACTAAACCAACACCACCAAACAAAAAAAAATCTCTTCCCTCAGGATGGGCAGCAGGTGGAGATTCCATGTTCTTGCTAAAGGAACCATAAGGACAAGTGTTTATGAAAATGTGTCTGGCTAAAGAGTTATTTTCCATAAAGGATGAGAGATTAAAAACAAATGACAGCAGGACGCAGAGCATGACTGTGTGTGCATATGTGTGTACTGCGTCCACCTTTGTGTGGGTGTATAGTCTATACCCATGTTGTGTGTATGTGTGGTGTGCTATAGAGTGTGTGTGTGTGTGTGCGCGCGCGGGGGGGTGGGTGAGTGTACAGTATATGCCCATGTTGTGTGTATGTGTGGTGCGCTGAAGAGTGCGGGTGTATGTGTGTAAAGCACACATTTTTCTCCTTCCTCTGGCACCTGCTTGGGCATCCTCAGTTCTTGGCTTCTTCACAGGCAGAAAGAGGTTTGGGGCGCGGCCCCTGTTTCCTTTTCTGCTTCTCTGTGCACCTGGTGTCCCCTTTTGCTCTGCTGCCCACTGCAGGGACCCTTCCTCTCACTGCTGCCTGCTTTCCTTCCCAGCCAGAGGAAGGGGGCCATGTTCCTGAGGAAGGCGGGAAGGCCAGCAAGTGACTTTGATGGATCACTTTGCACGGGAGACCCAGCGCTCCTAGATTAGAGAGGCTGCAGCTCGGCGCCCGTGCCTCCAACTGGGGTTGTTCTGATGAGATATTTTTCTCATTAACCTTGATAACTCTCTGCTGATATACGGATCTGTTTGCACTAACAGAACCTTTTTTTTTTTTTTTTTTAATATTTTTCGGTCTTCTACACCTTCCAAGGAGGAGAACTCGGAGCTTTGTGTCAGCCTACAGGCTGTTGAGTAGCCTGGGTGCCAGCTTCTGGGCGCCCCGGCAGACCTGCAGGGTGGAGCTTAACAAGTCCCTGTGTTCAGTATCCTGGATTTTCTTGGCCATAAAGCTCTCAACAACTGTGGAATAGGTGTTGGAGTGAATGAGCAGTTTAGAGATTTAAGAAACCCATGAGGCAGAGATGGGCTCATCTGCTCCCACTCCCCCTTCACTCCCTTTAGCCTGCAGCAAAACCCAGCTACTTGCTGTGGCTCCTTGCAATAGCTCTGATTTCAGACACCTTGGCCTCTGCCAGAACTGTCCCTGTGCTTCAAAGTGTAATGGCAACATGCCAGAACCATTACTTGGGGCGTGTCTTTTTCATCAAGCTTTCTCTTCCCTAATTAAAGTGAATTTCTGTATTGTGTACATACTACCCTTACGGTATTTATTATAATAAATTGTGCCTATTGGTCAAGTCTTTTTCCCTGGCAGTCTGTGAGCATTTTGAGAATACAGTCTGTCATTTTCATTTTTGTTTCCTCAGCATTAATACACGGTCTGGCAACAGTGAGAATTTGGAGAATGTTTGTTGACTTTTGAAGAGAATTAAATAAGACACAAAATTAGGAAGTGCCTTGAATGCTTCATGGAGTTTAGTTTTATGGGGGAAGTTATTAGCATAGGTTGAATTGTATCCATCTGGGGCCTAATGTTGGGCCCTTACACATAGAGCATCCTAAGTATCTCCCCAGAGGCCCTCAGAGTGGACAGGGCAAGTCAATATATTGAGGATCCTGGTCAATTACAGTGAATAACTGCAAAAATGGGCCCCAAGGATTTAATAGACTAACAAATTAAACACCTTTATGAAAACCCACTGCAATACAATTATGTTGTCTGTGAGGTAAATTTTAATTTTTTAAATAATTCACAATACACCACAGGCAGCGTGATCCAGTATGAGACACAAGAGAAATGATGGCCATCTTTCAATTTTGACAGTGTACTTCTGTGAGTTTACACAAAGTGATTTAAAAATTATGTCAAAGTTCTAAATTTAAGCTTCTTCATGAATGTGATGCCTGCACAGTAGCTTTGTTTGACTTTTAGTCTCTGATTTGATCCTTCACTACACATGCATACAACAAACACCCTCTCTCCATTTTTTCCTTAGCCAGGCAGCCTTTGCTTATCAACTGACACTCCATTTTGGAAAGAGGTTATGTATTTGGGGGGAAGTAAAATTACCTTATAATTCTTTAATGAGGCTGACAAAGACATTGTGTTGGGTCATAAAGGCAGGACAAGTAGAATGTAAAGAACTCTCCAGATGCTCTCCTCTCTGAAGAACACAGGGAAGTGTTTGCTGGCAGCTGCTGCAGTGTTGGAGCCAGTGTTGATGTTTGAAAAAAGGACTCAGACTGAAGGGAGAGGAATGATGTCATCTCTTGAAGCAGGGGCCAGTTCTTAAACTTAACACTCCTTAGAATAGACTGTGGGGATGGAGTGAATTCTAAGAATTTGTACTTCTTACAAGTTTCTGGTTGTTGTTGATGTTGCTAGTCCATTGGTCTAAGGGAAACTGCATAAGAAAAGTATGCCAGGTTACCTCAGAATTATTAGAGATGAGAGGAACCAGTGGGTGCTATTTGAATTATAGAGAATTTAAGATGCAAAGGATCTGATAAATCATTGGATCCACACCCTCATTTTATAAACAAAGAAATAACAGAGATCTAATGAGGGGTAGTAATATCATTTTAAAAATAAGTGAGTTGATGTTACTAATATTTGGTCACAAAGTCATCTAAAACCACCCAAGTGGTTGTTTCAGCTACTAAAGATACTAAAAAGACTATAGTGATATACAAAATAGAATTGAGAAGTGAACACTTTTCTTTATCTAAAGATTCTGGTTGCTAAATTCAATGTAAGGAGAACTATGTTCAAATTGTGCTTCATCTAAATGATTTCTTCCTACTATGTGCCAGGCACTGTACAAGGTCCTGGGGAAATAGCTTACAGTCCAGTGAAGGAGATTCACTTTTGACAGTATAGAGTTGGCCGAAGGGAAGTTTTCAGAAAAGCTCTGCCTGCTGGAACTTTTACGGAGTATCAGCCAAGTGACAGAAACCGAAATAGTTGCGAAGAAGTGGGCTTACCAGCAAATGTACCCAGTCCTTGGCAAATGTAGAGATATGTCTAAGGTCTAAGGTCTATCAAAATTATTATGCTTAAAATTGAGAAATGGGGTCTAATTAAACTAAAGACCTTCTACACAACAAAAGAAACTATTATCAGAGTGAACACACAGCCTATAAAATGGGAGAAAATTTTTGCAATCTATACATCTGACAAAGGTCTAATATCCAGAGTCTACAAGGAACTTAAACAAATTTACAAGAAAAAAAACAAACAGCCCCATTAAAAAGTAGGCCAAAGTCATGAACAGACACTCTCAGAGAAGACATTTATGCGGCCAACAAACATATGAAAAAAAGCTCAACATTACTTATCATTAGAAAAATGCAAATCAAAACCACAATGAGATACCATCTCATGCCAGTCAGAATGGCTATTATTAAAAAGTCAAAAAACTACATATGCTGGTGAGGTTGCAGAGAAAAAGGAACGCTTTTATACTGTTGATGGGAGTGTAAATTAGTTCAATGACTGTGGAAGAGAGTGTGGCAATTCCTCAAAGACCTAGAGGTAGAAATACCATTTGACCCACCAATCCCATTACTGAGTATATACCCAAAGGAATATAAATCATTCTATTATAAAGATACATGCACACATATATTCATTGCAGCACTATTCACAATAGCAAAGACACAGAATCAACCTAAATGGCCATCAATGATAGACTAGATAAAGAAAATGTGGTACATATACACCATGGAATATTATGCAGCCATAAAAAGGAATACGTTTATGTCCTTTGCAGGGAAATGGATGGAGCTGGAAGCCATTATCCTTAGCAAACTAACACAGGGACAGAAAACCAAACACCACATGTTCTCACTTATAAGTGGTGGCTGAATGATGAGAACACATGGACACATGGCGGGAAACAACACACACTGGGGCCTGTTGGTGGGGTTGCAGGAAGGGAGAGCATCAGGAAAAATAGCCAATGCATGCTGGGCTTAATACATAGACGGTGGGATGATCTGCGCAGCAAACCACCATGGCACACATTTACCTATGTAATAAACCTGCACATCCTGCACATGTACCCATAAACTTAAAAGTTGAAGAAAAAAATTATTATGCTGTTGTCTCATATATTTTGAGGAAGCCTGGAAAAATCCAGCCAGAACAAGTGCTTCTTGTTTTCTGCTCCTATTACAGGGCTTTCACTCTCTTTTGGCCTCAGTTTCTTGTGTAGCAAATGCTGTGAGGATTTAATAGAATGAGATGAGGAGAGTAAAGAGGCTTCACTCAGGGCCTGGCAATGTGGAAGATGAGCAATAAAATTGTAGTTTATGGTATAACTTTAGAATGTTTAGAATTCCAGATATGCTGCTTTATAAACTGTGTGCTATGAAGTGAATAATATTATTCTTCCTTTGTTAAGAAAAAAAGGTTCAAAAACGTGAAGAAACATGCTTACACAGTTAGTAGCTGTAGATCATGAATTCAAAGCTACAGCCGCCTAAAACCAAGTTTCTTTTTCTCTTTTTTTTTTTTTTTTTTTTTTTGGAGACGGGGCTCATAGTCACTCAAGCCAGACTGCAGTCATGTGATTGTGGCTCACTGCAACCTCTAATTCCTGGGCTCAAGTGATCCTCTCATCTCAGACTGCGGAGTAGCTGGAGTAGTGGTGCTATAGGCATGCATCAACACACTTGGTTATTTTATTTTTTGTAGAGGTAGATCTCTCTATGTTGCCTAGGCTGGTCTCAAACTCCTGTCTTGAATGATCCTCTTGCCTCAGCCTCCTCAAGTGATCTTTCTGCCTCACCCTCCCACATTGTTGAGATTACAGGTGTGAGCCATCTTGCCTGTCCTATTTTCTTAATTATTCTTTCTTAATGATACTGTGGGATGTAAAAGTTCTGAAAAGAGTTGCTTGTTATCTGATCCAAAGAATTAGTTGATCTATAGTACTTTTTGTTTTGAAGGGGGTTGTGTGTAATCACTTCAGCTTTCTTCACATTATTTCCATAAGTTAAGAGTTAAAAACTGGATTTGTGGCAAGTTGCTATAGTCCTCATCATACCTTTTATCTTATACCTAATCTGCTTCACTTATTTGTGTTACCTGCCACTTCCCTTTGGCATCTGAACTTATGGTCCTGGAATATTCCTTTTCTATTTCTTCTTGCCAAAGAACCCTGATGTATCCACATAAAGATTTATACATATAAGCTCATAACAGATTTACTTAAGTAATAAAACAAAACAAAAAAATAGAAACAAGTCATATATCTATCAACGAGTGAATGCATAAAAAATGGTGGTAAGTCCATAAAATGAAATTTAGTAGAATAAAAAGAAAAGAAAGGCAAGAACATGGATGGATATTAAAAACATAGATAATGACTGAAAGAAGCCAGAAATAAAAGGACACAGTGCATGATTTAATTTGTGTGATATTCTAGACCTATAGTTCTGCATTGAAACTAATCCATAGCAACAGAAAGCATATCAATGGTTGCCTGAGGTCAGGGGGGAAGTGGATGGGGGGATTGACTTGAGACACAAGGAGCTTCTGAAGAGTAACGAAAGAGTAATGAAAATTTTCTGTATCTTGATTGTGGTTGTGGTGATTACACAATTGTATACATTTGTCAAAATGCATTGAACCATATACTTAAAATGGATGGGTGCATTTAATTACATGTAAATTATACATCAATAAAATTGATTATTTAAATTAGCTCTTGAAGGGCCAAAGAGCTTTGCAAAAGAAACAATGCATGTGTCTGCAGAGTATTGGACTTCCAGCTAGGCGACCTTAAGGTTTCTCTTAATCTCATCACAAATTAGAGCTAAAACTGCATAACCCAAATAAAACAAACTGCCTTGTGGACAGTTCAACAATATTTAGGTAGAATCATTTTATATTTGCTAGAGATGCTCTTGCAACAAATAGTGATGGAGGCAAAATTTCAGAAGGTATCTCATGTGTGGGATCTCACTCTTCTTTATTTGTGGGGGATGGCACTGCCCTTACTTATAAAAGATACTTTCTGTGTGGTTTTATTTTTTAAACTGAAATACAATCTGTATATAGTATACATATCATTAGTGTCTAGCTTGATGCACTTGCATAAACTGATTACACTCACGTAATTTTCACCCAGATTGAAAATAGAGCAACCTCAGCATTCCAGACACCCTCGCGTGCTACTTTGCACCCCATTATTCACCTCAAAAGGGTAATCTCTCTTCTAAAAGTTGGCATCATAATTTTATACTTTTAAGACATTATGTAAATGGAATTGTATAGTATGTACTCTTTTGTGTCTGGTTTCTTTGATCAACATTCTATTTATGAGACTCATTCATACTTTTGCCTGTTGTGAAATTAATTGTTCTCATTACTGTGTAATATTCCATTGTGTGAATATACTATAATTTATCAATTTCTAAAGTTGGTTTTTGACTAATGAAACCTTCTTTAAAATATTTGTAGCTTGACATAAAAAGCACAATTCATGAAAGGAAAAATTGATAATTATTTTTTTATAAATTATAAATTATAATTGATAAATTATTGAACATCACCAAAATTAACTTTTGCTCTGTGAAAACTCATATGAAGAAACAAAAAAGACAAGCTACAGACTAAGGAAAACCATTGCAAAATCCTACGCCTACGGAGTCTCGCTGATTGCTAGCACAGCAGTCTGAGAACAAACTGCAAGTCGGCAGCAAGGCTGGGGGAGGGGCGCCCGCCATTGCCCAGGCTTGCTTAGGTAAACAAAGCAGCCAGGAAGCTCGAACTGGGTGGAGCCCACCACAGCTCAAGGAGGCCTGCCTGCCTCTGTAGGCTGCACCTCTGGGGGCAGGGCACAGACAAACAAAAAGACAGCAGTAACCTCTGCAGACTTAAATGTCCCTGTCTGACAGCTTTGAAGAGAGCAGTGGTTCTCCCAGCACGCAGCTGGAGATCTGAGAAGGGGCAGACTGCCTCCTCAAGTGGGTCCCTGACCCCTGACTCCCGAGCAGCCTAATTGGGAGGCACCCCCCAGTAGGGGCAGACTGACACCTCACACGGCCGGGTACTCCTCTGAGACAAAACTTCCAGAGGAACGATCAGACAGCAGCATTCGCGGTTCACGAAAATCCGCTGTTCTGCAGCCACCGCTGCTGGTACACAGGCAAAAAGGGTCTGGAGTGGACCTCTAGCAAACTCCAACAGACCTGCAGCTGAGGGTCCTGTCTGTTAGAAGGAAAACTAACAAACAGAAAGGACATCCACACCAAAAACCCATCTGTACGTCACCATCATCAAAGACCAAAAGTAGATAAAACCATAAAGATGGGGAAAAAACAGAGCAGAAAAACTGGAAACTCTAAAAAGCAGAGCGCCTCTCCTCCTCCAAAGGAACGCAGTTCCCCACCAGCAACGGAACAAAGCTGGACGGAGAATGACTTTGATGAGTTGAGAGAAGAAGGCTTCAGACGATCAAACTACTCCGAGCTACAGGAGGAAATTCAAACCAAAGGCAAAGAAGTTGAAAACTTTGAAAAAAATTTAGACGAATGTATAACTAGAATAACCAATACAGAGAAGTGCTTAAAGGAGCTGATGGAGCTGAGAGCCAAGGCTCAAGAACTACGTGAAGAATGCAGAAGCCTCAGGAGCCGATGCGATCAACTAGAAGAAAGGGTATCAGTGATGGAAGATGAAATGAATGAAATGAAGTGAGAAGGGAAGTTTAGAGAAAAAAGAATAAAAAGAAACGAACAAAGCCTCCAAGAAATATGAGACTATGTGAAAAGACCAAATCTACGTCTGATTGGTGTACCTGAAAGTGACGGAGAGAATGGAACCAAGTTGGAAAACACTCTGCAGGATATTATCCAGGAGAACTTCCCCAATCTAGCAAGGCAGGCCAACATTCAGATTCAGGAAATACAGAGAACGCCAAAAAGATACTCCTCGAGAAGAGCAACTCCAAGACACGTAATTGTCAGGTTCACCAAAGTTGAAATGAAGGAAAAAATGTTAAGAGCAGCCAGAGAGAAAGGTCGGGTTACCCACAAAGGGAAGCCCATCAGACTAACAGCGGATCTCTTGGCAGAAACTCTACAAGCCAGAAGAGAGTGGGGGCCAATATTCAACATTCTTAAAGAAAAGAATTTTCAACCCAGAATTTCATTATGACAAAGGACTAGTTTTTAGGCTATATAAAAAGCCATGAAAACTCAACAGTAAAAACCAAATAATTCAATTAAAAAATGAGTAGGAAACATGAAGAGACTTCACTGAAGAAGCTATACAAATGGCAAATAAGTACACACAAAAATGTTCAACATTATTAGTCATTAGGGAAATGCAAATTAAAACCACAATGAAATATTATTATCCACTTACCAGAATGGCTAAAATAATAAATAGTGATGATACCACATGCTGACAAGGATGCAGAGAAACTAGATTGTTCATATATTGCTGGTATAGATGTGAAATGGCACAGCCATTCTGGAAAAGAGGCAGTTTCTTATAAAACTAAGTATGCAATTACTGTATGTACCATCGTTTGCATTCCTGGGTATTTATTCCAGAAAAATGAGAACATTTGTTCACACAAAAACCTGTACACGAATGTTCACAGGAATTTTATTTGTATTAGCCAAAATCTGGAGTCTGCCCAGATGTTTTTCAATGGGTGAATGGTTAAACAAACTGTGGCATAACCATACTATGGAACACTAGTCAGGGGAAAAAAAAAAAAAAAGGAAAAAAACCCCACTGAACCACAGATATAAACAACTTGGATGAATCTCACAAAAATTATATAGAGTGGAAAAAGGGTATTCAAGGAAAGCCACATCTTCTTATTTCCCCTTCCCCATCTGTAAACCCCAGCAACCACTGTCTGTTCTCCATTTCTGTAACTTTGTCATTTCAAAAATGTTATATGAATAGAATATGAATAGAATTGTACAGTGTGTAACCTTTTGGGATTGTCTTTTTCCAATCTGTATACACATACTGCATATGTGATAAAACTGTATAGAAGTAAATACACACACACACAAGTGTGTACAAGTAAAACTAGAGAACTCTGAGACTGGTGAGTTATATCGGCGTCAATATTCTGATTGTGGATTTTGCTATTACAAAATGTAAGGGTAAGACTGGGTAAATGGTACATGAGCTCTCTCTGTATTATTCCTTATGACTCCATGTAAAGCTACAGTTATCCCAATATAACTCAATAAAAACTTGTATTTATTAGGTTTAGCGATCATTTCTAACTTAGAAATAAATTACTATAATGCGATTGTATTATTATTCCTAAGAAGCTGAGATCAGCTTCTTTCATGATTGTTTTTGATCAATAGTAATTATTATTGATAAGAAATAATAATAATGGTTACTAAAGACTTGGAGTGGGATCATTTTGAAGCATGAAATTCTTGAAATAATCTAGGATTTATCAAAGTGGCGAGCTTTGGCCAGCAAACGGCACTTGGGAAAGAAAGGTACCAGGTAATGGAATATGGTAAAACTATGTTCACTTTGCAAACATGCTGAGGGCCTGATGACAGCAGGCTTTCTCATGTCTCTGAAAACTATCCGCCAAGGGATAAGTGTGTCAAGGGCTGAGCCTGAAGAATTCTAGTCTCATACTCCAGATTTGTTTCACAGAGGCTTTACGCGAGAGCAAGATGAGAGACACATAGAGCTCATATTATGGTGGAAAACATAATTAAAGAAATAACCCCTCAAAGAGACTTTAACATTCCCTTGGATTCTGAGAATTTTATCAGAAACTTGAGCCCATAGTGGCAAAGGACTGCTTGCGGAAGTGACAGAAAAACGTGAATGAATGGATTGCTTCTGAAAAGGCAGTTCATACAAAAGAACAGTCATAGGGGGAAAAAAACTCAAACTGTTTTTCCTCTGTTCTCACACCACAACAATAATCAACACAGAAGACTTCTGTGACCAAATGTGGGGGGGGGGGTTCTCCCCACCAACAAGCAAGCAATCAACCTGCAGCAGATGCCAGCTGGGTGTTCTTAATTAATTTCCAACACTATCTACCTGGGGCTAGCATCAGATCCCACAAGGTGGGGGCTCAGTCCCCAAGACTACTTCTCACTTCCAATGACAATCCCAAGCCCCAGGTTATTTTTCCTGTGCTTCTGACTGACCAGCTATAAATTCACAACTGTCTCCTTGGTTATGATTACATTTGCTGGAGTAGCTCACAAACCTCAGGAAAACACTCTCATTTATTAGTTTATTACAAAGGATATTTTAAAGGACATAAATAAATAGCCAGATGAGGAGATACATATGGCAAAGTCTGGAAGTGTCCCAAGCACAGGAGCTTCTGTCCCTGTGTAGTTGGGGTGTGCCGTCCTCGCAGCACATGTTTGAGTTCTTGCGCACCTTCCTGTAAGCCTCCATATGGTCAGTTATTCAGGAGCTCTCTGAAACTAGTCCTTTTGAGTATTTATGGAAGCTTTATTACATAGGGTTAATTGATTAAACTATTGGCCACTGGCGATCAACTTAACCTTCAACCCCACTTTCCTCCCCAGTTGTTTGTGGTGGGGATTAAAGCTCCCATCCTTTAATTCTGCTTTGGTCTTTCCTGGGATCAGCCCCATCCTGAAGCAGCTAGGGGCTGTCAATTATCAGTCAACTCATTAGCATACCAAAAGACATCACTTTGGAGTTTCTAAGGATTTCAGAAGTTGTATGCCAGGAAAGAGGATTGAATACCAAATATATGTTTTACAATATTACAGAGAGAAAATTATATTATCTTTCGTCTGAAATTAAAAAATAATTCCAATATTTCTGAATGAATTGTTGAGATTGGGTTAAGGAATCTAGTTCTCCAAACAAGCCAGACTAAGTACGGTCCAACCATAACTAAAAACAAAACAAAATCTAAAATTGGAGATTATTCCACCTGTGAGCTTTTATTTGTGATATTTGATCTGAAACTTGATATCCCATCAATATGCAAATAATGGAGGAACTTGAAGATTGGCGAATGGCAATGTAGACCGTTTGTGTGTAATACCTGGAATTCACCAAAAATGCTTTATTTTATTGTTAAGTCACACAGATTCCCCAGTATGTACCTGGCATAAAGTAGGAGCTAAATAAATCTTTGCAAGAAGAAAGGGCACACAAAAAGAAGAAAGGAAGGAAGGAAAAGGAGGAAGGAGGGGAGAAAAGACCATATTTTAGGCTTTGGCTGAATTTATACACCTAAAGACAAAAAATAAAATGTGTTTGATTAAACTGTTCAGTAAGTAAAAGACATCGACATTTCATCACTTACTTCACACCTTCCAACCCTCTTCCCAGTAAACCATTGATTAGTGAGTTAAAATATACATTTAGAATAATTTCAAAAGTTCATAATTATGAAAAGTATAAATTGAGATGACTGTTTAAAATGGATTTCTTTCTCTCTCTCCCTCCCTCCCTCAGAAAACTCCAGGTGAGGAAGGAAGAAACATGGTTAGACTACAGTGATGCCATTTCCTCATGTAAGCATTTGACTTAAGAAATTGAAACTGGCCATGATTATTGAGTAGGCCTGGCAGTTCAGCAGAAGGATGATCAATGGACTTCAACTCAGATGCAGAGCTTGACTGACAGAAGATAATTATCATTCAAGCTAATGGGGAACTTGAATTGGACTCATTGGTGTTAGAAAGTGAAGAAAGGGTAAGTCTTCCTAAATAAGAAAAAAATAATAATCTCTTTGGTGAGTTCATCCTTTTAGCCTGAGTCTCTTTGATAGTAGACAGTAAAAAAGTTTGCATCTTCAAATAATCATTTTCAGTTTAGATTATTATCAATGTTCTTTGTTGCTGTTATTTAGTATATTTTCACAGCAAGAGGCTAGAAATTGCCTTCTTTCCTCTAGATGAGAGCAACTGAGCATTATAAAGGTTTTCTGCCAAAATCATGGAGCCTCAGATAAGTAATCTCATCCTTCACCTATGATAAATAAGCTATTAAAAATCAAGAAAAAAAGAAACAGTTAGAATGTGTGAAATGCACAGACAATGTTGTAGAAACCTCATTTGTGAGACCATGAGTCTTCCCCATTGTTTCACCACAATGCTGAATCTTCTTTATTTATATTTTTGTTTGGGGATTTTTTTCTTTCCCAGGCTGAAATGTTTTGTGCATGAGACTGAAAAGCTGCCAGGACTGGTCCATCTGGCTGGCCAAATGGATTGTGCTCACTGGAGCAATGCCACATGTATACCAGCAGAAAGTTTAATTTCTGGGCAGTCTAACACCCTGCCTCTTTTTCAGTGTAATAGAGACCACATTTCTGTTTTCCAGAAACTTCTCCAATTGACCTGAATGTTGTCACCTCGTCTTGCCTCCCGTAATCTTGATCCCAGTCTCTGGAGAGTTCAAGAGTGCAAATTCTTCTTTCTATCAAGTCCGAAGCAGTGAAATGAGTTTGATGAAAAGGGTTATGGCAAATGAAAAATCACTAAGTTGCATTTGATTACATTTGTCTGACCTTGAACAATCTTAGGAGCCAGAGTAGTCATTTCAGTTAACTAATTTAGTTTAAATTACTTAATTAAGAAATAAAATTTCGTGGAATTCCCTAGATTAATTTGCACTTATACTTACGAGCATCAACATTTGTAATCAACTTAAAGAGGAAATAGGCCTAGAGTATTTTATAGTTTGCAGTGAAATCTAATTGGATTCATTTGGGCTGAAATAGGAAATACAGAGAGATCTATTTTTAATTTCCCAAATCTTAAGAACAATAATGGCCATTTAATCTTAGTGAGACACTGAGTTTTAGACTTGAAACTGCGGAAATTGTGGATTTTGGAGATAAGTGGCTGATTCCCCCTGTGTTCTTACCTTTCAGGGAAGGTATTCACCAGTCTAGATTGCAGCAGAAACCCACAGGCTGTGTTGGCTTCTGCATCAGCAGAGCAGGGAGGGTGCCTGGATCTGCCAGGGCCTGCTCTTCTCAGCCTCTGCAAATGTTCTCTATCCAAACCTTTCCTTCCTCTCTTTCTCCAGAAGATTTAAATGAGAATGTCAAGATTAGATATGAGTGTTTAAGAAGATTCTGTCTGATGTTCAGGACAGTGATTTGAGAGGGAACAGACTGAGACACAGCGGGGCATTTTTGAGGCCACGTATCTGTCCTAGTCAGAGATCCTAAGATCCTGAAGTAAGACAGCAGTAGTAAAAATAGAGAAGAGATATTCTAGAGTTCATATCAAAAAGCTTGGTGATCTATTGGGACAAGTTGGGGAAAAAAAGGATAAGGGAGAAAGAAAAAGCAAGGATAGCTAGCAACTTTCTGTCTTGGATGACAGCTAGTCCCCCATGCATCTGTATATTCAAGCTTGTCTGGAGCTGGGCAGGATTATGCCTGTAGTACCATCCTTTGATTTTCCAGTGTGTTTCAGTTTGGCGGTCAAATTTATATGGTCACTCTAGTAAAAGAATGAATGGCAATCACATTGGGAACTTCAGGGTAGAGATGAACTGAAAGGAGGTTTTAGACCTATTATATCTGAAATGCCTATGTTACAATTGTATTTATTTACTCACTTCCTTTAAACCGTTGTTCAAACATTCCCTTTTCACTGAGCTTCCCCTGACTATCTAATCCTTCAACTTCCCCCTTGACCCATCTTTAGTCCTCCTTTTTTTGCTCTACTTTTTCTTTACTCATAGCACTTTACACCTTCTGTCATGCTGTATAATTCACTTATTCAGGATGTTTATTGACCACTGCTTGACCTCTGCTAGGATGGAAGCTCCCTATGGACAAGGATCTTGGTCTCTTCTGTTTAATGATGTATCCCAAGCACTTAAAACAGTGCCTTCTATTTAGCAGGTGATCAGTGAATAATTTTGAAAAGAATGGATGAGTGAATGAATTTACGAGTGTAGATTGCATGCCTACTGTGTCCCAGGATATTCAGCACACAGTGAATCATATAACTTCAGGAACAAGAGAAGGTCTACACTAGAGTTATGAGTGTGTGTCTGTAGCAAGTATATCATGTTTGAAATTGTGGCGTGATTAATATGCCATAGGGAGATCATTTTAAGTGAGGTAAGAACAGGGCTCGGGACTAAGCATAGAAATTAACAACAATTAGGGAAGGTGTGAGAAGAGAAATTTGGATGGAAAATTAGTAGGAGTGGCCAAGAAAATAAGCAGAACCAGGAAAGGATAGTATTGTAGAAACTGAGGGGGATTAGAAGTTTTTTTAAGAAGGGAGTTGTCAAGAGTATGAAATAAAATGCATTATTCAAGTAAAGCCTGAATAATTGTTATCAAATTTGTTAGCAACATGGTTGTTATGGGCCGAACTGTGCCCCTTCCTCCAAATTCATATGTTGAGGCCTTAATTCCCAATATGACTGTATTTGAAGACTATCTAATTTTTATATTTTAATATGACTGTATTTGAAGACCTTTAAAGAGGTGATGAAAGTTAAATGAGATTATAAGGATGGGTCCCTGCTCCAGTGGGATGGGTGTTCTCATAAGAAGAGAGAAAGACATTAGGGGTACACTCATACAGGTGAAAGATCATGTGAGGACGCAGCAAGATGGCGGCCATCTGCTCGCCAAGGAGAGCAGTCTCAAGAGAAACCAAACTTGTTACTACCTTGACCCTGGACTTCCAGCCTCGAGAACTGTGAGGAATATATTTCTGTTGTTTGAGCTACCCAGTCTGTGGCATATTGTTCTGGAAGTCTTAGCATACTAATAAAATTGTCATTATCAGAATGTTGTGATTGAAATCACAACACTTTTCAACAATATCTAAAGCTGATACCATATAGCAGTAGGGTAAGGAGTCAAAGGAGGGGTGAGTATAATCCCCTTTTATGGAATGGTAGTTATATGGGAGGAGAGAAATGACCCAGGAACCAGAGCCTGTGTGGGAACCCCAGGAAAGAGCCATAAAAAATTGTTGCCATAAATTTCCAAGAGACAAGTTGGTAATTTTCACACTATAATTTTACAATATTATGCATGTTGATTAGGGGATATTTACTTGTTTTGTAACCAAAGGAAATTCTTTTTTTTTTTTCTTTTATCATTATTATTATTATTATTATTATTATTATTATACTTTAGGTTTTATGGTACATGTGCCCAATGTGCAGGTAAGTTACATATGTATACATGTGCCATGCTGGTGCGCTGCACCCACCAACTCGTCATCTAGCATTAGGTATATCTCCCAATGCTATCCCTCCCCCCTCCCCCCAACCCACAACAGTCCCCGAAGTGTGATGTTCCCCTTCCTGTGTCCATGTGTTCTCATTGTTCAATTCCCACCTATGAGTGAGAATATGCGGTGTTTGGTTTTTTGTTCTTGCGATAGTTTACTGAGAATGATGATTTCCAATTTCATCCATGTCCCTACAAAGGACATGAACTCATCATTTTTTATGGCTGCATAGTATTCCATGGTGTATATGTGCCACATTTTCTTAATCCAGTCTATCATTGTTGGACATTTGGGTTGGTTCCAAGTCTTTGCTATTGTGAATAATGCGGCAATAAACATACGTGTGCATGTGTCTTTATAGCAGCATGATTTATAGTCCTTTGGGTATATACCCAGTAATGGGATGGCTGGGTCAAATAAGCAATGGCAACAAAAGCCAAAATTGACAAATGGGATCTAATTAAACTAAAGAGCTTCTGCACAGCAAAGGAAACTACCATCAGAGTGAACAGGCAACCTACAAAATGGGAGAAAATTTTCGCAACCTACTCATCTGACAAAGGGCTAATATCCAGAATCTACAATGAACTCCAACAAATTTACAAGAAAAAAACAAACAACCCCATCAAAAAGTGGGCGAAGGACATGAACAGACACTTCTGAAAAGAAGACATTTATGCAGCCAAAAAACACATGAAAAAATGCTCACCATCACTGGCCATCAGAGAAATGCAAATCAAAACCACAATGAGATACCATCTCACACCAGTTAGAATGGCAATCATTAAAAAGTCAGGAAACAACAGGTGCTGGAGAGGATGTGGAGAAATAGGAACACTTTTACACTGTTGGTGGGACTGTAAACTAGTTCAAAGGAAATTCTTAGTAGTTTTAAATTTGAGACGAGTAGGAAACTATTAGAACTATATTAACACTGAAGCTAATACTCTTTTGGCATGATTTCTGGGTCACTGAAACAGCCTAGACCTATGTAGCTAAAAGTTGTCCTAGGTGGTGTTTAAAAAAACAAACAAACAAACAAACAAAAAAAAACCTAATAGTATTTAAGGCTACCACCCACCTTAATTCACATTGCTGAGTTTAAAGACTGCCATATGAATACAAAAGCATAGCCCAATTAATGATATAGTCTTTTACTTAGAAATTGATATGTTAGACACTGCTATAATATCACTGGAAATGGAAAGAGAGAAAATTAAATTTACCAAAATTTCTCTTAGAATGGGTATTATTTGTAGTTAAAAGGAATAATGTTATAGTCTGCTTCTGGGTTAGGATGGGGAGGCCATGGAGAGTATAGCTGAGTAACAGCAGATGATCACTAGACCAACTTCTTTAGAAGGTGGAAGTTAAATGCAAGGATTTATTTAAATTAGCAAATGTCCAAACTAGACTACTGTCTTCAGCATTCTTTTTTCTTCTTTTCTCCCCTCAAATGTCTTCATTTCTTCTCTAAATAAACAAGGAGCAACTATTTTTAAAATATGGGTTTAATGATGTGCCAGTTATGAGCATCCCTGGACTGGCCACATTATTATCTCTATCACCACCTCAAATCTTACCTTCCTGAAGGGTATTGATTGCTCCTGAATTTAACTCCATCCAAGATTTTGCCTTCTATACTAATTCTGGTGGACAGATTCTAAGGTGGACTCCACCCTCATACCCCCTGTCTCCTGGCATGTGTGGGACCTGGGACTTGCTTCTAACCAATAGAATATGGAATATTAGTGGATATTACTCCATGATTAATAACTCTAAGAGTTGCTCTAGAGGTGCACCTTGCTAACTCAAAGTTAGCACCTTTTTTGGAAATATCCATAAGGTGAGGAGCTGAAGGCAGCCTAAGATATCAGTTTGTTACCATAGTTACTAAAATCAGTAGGAAAAAGAATGAAAATTCCAATGTTTGAGCTAGACAAATTCATGTCTTTTGAAGGCAATTTTAGGATGGATTGATCACCTTAAAAAAAGAAAGTGAAAAATGCCAGTGGATAAACTCAAAACAGAATACACATATACACACTGATTAATCCCATTTCAATTCTACTATCCTTTACTTATTATAAGGGATCAAGAGAGTCCCTGTACATGCAGTTTTTAAAATGATGCCATTTTGGGTACAGCTGCATTTGTTTCCTTTGTAGGAAGTTAATTTTTCTAATGGCGTCAAGAAAATCTTCACTAAATTACTCTCATTTTTTAAAGCTTTTTTGAAACTTTTACAGAGTGTGAAAACCATGCCTGTTTTCTGAGTCAGAGATGAAATTGTCTAATACAAATCAAGTATGGGTGTGGAAAAGAGAACTTCCAGAAAACTCCCCAAATGCCAAAAACACATGATTCCTTTACCCTGTATTTGCTAAATAAAGCCCTCTAAGAGCATTAACTTTTCTTCAATTACCGCTTTCTAGGAAAATACAGAGTTGAATGTAGTTTACAGCCAAGGAAGATTGGAGATACTGACTTAAAAGTATGTCTGCAACAATGATTACATAGTTAATAATAATAACTTATGTTTGTATGTTGTTTTACAAGGGTGTTAATGATTTTACAAAATTTAAGGCAGAGATTACGTTTGACATTTGGAGAAAGGGAGAGAGAGAAGGAGATAGAGTGAGTAAGCAAGGGAAAGAGAGAAAGCCAAGACAAGAGTTGAGGTTTCATACTTTCTACTTTAAGGCCTTACCATCATTCCACCTCATTTTATTAGCATCTGTGCATATGTGGACACTGGACTTTTATCCATCTACCACTCATTCAGGGACACCGAAGAGAGGGAGGAGATTCATCAACTTGTCCAGAAATTCCTGATTCTTTACATCAGTCTTCCTTCCTAAAGTGTAAGCACTAAGTTCTGAATCTTTGAGGGCTAGAATTGATTCTTTGAGAAAGAAATTGGGGCCTAAACAGGTTGCATACCTTGTCCAATAAGAATACGAGTTGACATATAAAAGAAGGTGCCCACCATTTATTGAGGTCTTACTTTGTATTGGCCACTTCATATACATCACTGTTAATGCTTTCAGGAAGCCTTATATATAAGAGGAAAGTGAGACTCAAACTTTAAGGTACTTGCTTATTAACACAATTAATAAATAACATATGGGGGATTTAAATCAAGGTGTGTTTAATTCAATAGCCCATGCCCCTTTCATTAACTAGGCACTACTTAAGAATCCAGATCTCTTTATTCCCAGCTATGGCTTCTACTTTAGCAATGAGTCTGACCCAAGTTCTAAGTCCAAGTCAGTCTTATGAGGATTTACCCAGAGATTGTTTTTCTCATACAAATAGCTAGAAGTTGAGCTTGGGAGGGTGTATGTGTCGAGGAATTTATCCATTTCTTCTAGATTTTCTAGTTTATTTGCATAGAGATGTTTGTAGTATTCTCTGATGGTAGTTTGTATTTCTGTGGGATCAGTGGTGATATCCCCTTTATCATTTTTTATTGCGTCTATTTGATTCTTCTCTCTTTTTTTCTTTTTTAGTCTTGCTAGCGGTCTATCAATTTTGTTGATCCTTTCATAAAACCAGCTCCTGGATTCATTAATTTTTTGAAGGGTTTTTTGTGTCTCTATTTCCTTCAGTTCTACTCTGATTTTAGTTATTTCTTGCCTTCTGCTAGCTTTTGAATGTGTTTGCTCTTGCTTTTCTAGTTCTTTTAATTGTAATGTTAGGGTGTCAATTTTGGATCTTTCCTGCTTTCTCTTGTGGGCATTTAGTGCTATAAATTTCCCTCTACACACTGCTTTGAATGTGTCCCAGAGATTCTGGTATGTTGTGTCTTGGTTCTCGTCGGTTTCAAAGAACATCTTTATTTCTGCCTTCATTTCGTTATGTACCCAGTAGTCACTCAGGAGCAGGTTGTTCAGTTTCCATGTAGTTGAGTGGTTTTGAATGAGTTTCATAATCCTGAGTTCTAGTTTGATTGCACTGTGGTCTGAGAGACAGTTTGTTATAATTTCTGATCCTTTACATTTGCTGAGGAGAGCTTTACTTCCAAGTATGTGGTCAATTTTGGAATAGGTGTGGTGTGGTGCTGAAAAAAATGTATATTCTGTTGATTTGGGGTGGAGAGCTCTGTAGATGTCTATTAGGTCTGCTTGGTGCAGAGCTGAGTTCAATTCCTGGGTATCCTTGTTAACTTTCTGTCCCGTTGATCTGTCTAATGTTGACAGTGGGGTGTTAAAGTCTCCCGTTATTATTGTGTGGGAGTCTAAGTCTCTTTGTAGGTCACTTAGGACTTGCTTTATGAATCTGGGTGCTCCTATGTTGGGTGCATATATATTTAGGATAGGTAGCTATTCTTGTTGAATTGATCCCTTCACCATTATGTAATGGCCTTCTTTGTCTCTTTTGATCTTTGTTGGTTTAAAGTCTGTTTTATCAAAGACTAGGATTGCAACCCCTGCCTTTTTTTGTTTTCCATTTGCTTGGTAGATCTTCCTCCATCTGAATAGACCAATAACAGGCTCTGAAATTGTGGCAATAATCAATAGCTTACCCACCAAAGAGAGTCCAGGACCAGATGGATTCACAACCGAATCCTACAAGAGGTACAAGGAGGAACTGGTACCATTCCTTCTGAAACTATTCCAATAAATAGAAAAAGAGGAAATCCTCCCTAACTCATTTTATGAGGCCAGCATCATCCTGATACCAAAGCCTGGCACAGACACAACCAAAAAAGAGAATTTTAGACCAATATCCTTGATGAACATTGATGCAAAAATCCTCAATAAAATACTGGCAAACCGAATGCAGCAGCACATCAAAAAGCTTATCCACCATGATCAAGTCGGCTTCATCCCTGAGATGCAAGGCTGGTTCAATATACGCAAATCAGTAAATGTAATACAGCATATAAACAGAACCAAAGACAAAAACCACATGATTATCTCATTAGATGCAGAAAAGGCCTTTGACAAAATTCAACAACACTTCATGCTAAAAGCTCTCAATAAATTAGGTATTGATGGGACATATCTCAAAATAATAAGAGCTATCTATGACAAACCCATAGCCAATATCATACTGAATGGGCAAAAACTGGAAGCATTCCCTTTGAAAACTGGCACAAGACAGGGATGCCCTCCCTCACCACTCCTATTCAACATAGTGTTGGAAGTTCTGGCCAGGGCAATTAGGCAGGAGAAGGAAATAAAGGGTATTCAATTAGGAAAAGAGGAAGTCAAATTGTCCCTGTTTGCAGATGACATGATTGTGTATCTAGAAAACCCCATTGTCTCAGCCCAAAATCTCCCTACGCTGATAGCAACTTCAGCAAAGTCTCAGGATACAAAATCAATGTACAAAAAATCACAAGCATTCTTATACACCACTAACAGACAAACAGAGAGCCAAATCATGAGTGAACTCCCATTCACAATTGCGTCAAAGAGAATAAAATACCTAGGAATCCAACTTACAAGGGATGTGAAGGACCTCTTCAAGGAGAACTACAAACCACTGCTCAATGAAATAAAAGAGGATACAAGGAAATGGAAGAACATTCCATGATCATGGGTAGGAGGAATCAATATCATGAAAATGGCCACACTGCCCAAGGTAATCTATAGATTCAATGCCATCCCCATCAAGCTACCAATGACTTTCTTCACAGAATTGGAAAAAACTACTTTAAAGTTCATATGGAACCAAAAAAGAGCCCACATCGCCAAGTCAATCCTAAGCCAAAAGAACAAAGCTGTAGGCATCACGTTGCCTGACTTCAAACTATACTACAGGGCTACAGTAACCAAAACAGCATGGTACTGGTACCAAAACAGAGATATAGATCAATGGAACAGAACAGAGCCCTCAGAAATTATGCCACATATCTACAACTATCTGATCTTTGACAAACCTGAGAAAAACAAGCAATGGGGAAAGGATTCCCTATTTAATAAATGATGCTGGGAAAACTGGCTAGCCATATGTAGAAAGCTGAAACTGGATCCCTTCCTTACACCTTATACAAAAATTAATTCAAGATGGATTAAAGACTTAAACATTAGACCTAAAAGCATAAAAACCCTAGAAGAAAACCTAGGCATTACCATTCAGGACATAGGCATGGGCAAGGACTTCATGTCTAAAACACCAAAAGCAATGGCAACAAAAGCCAAAATTGACAAATGGGATCTAATTAAACTAAAGAGCTTCTGCACAGCAAAAGAAACTACCATCAGAGTGAACAGGCAACCTACAAAATGGGAGAAAATTTTTGCAACCTACTCATCTGACAAAGGGCTAATATCCAGAATCTACAACGAACTCAAACAAATTTACAAGAAAAAAACAAACAACCCCATCAAAAAGTGGGTGAAGGACATGAACCAACACTTCTCAAAAGAAGACATTTATGCAGCCAAAAAACACATGAAAAAATGCTCATCATCACTGGCCATCAGAGAAATGCAAATCAAAACCACAATGAGATACCATCTCACACCAGTTAGAATGGCAATCATTAAAAAGTCAGGAAACAACAGGTGCTGGAGAGGATGTGGAGAAATAGGAATAGTTTTACACTGTTGGTGGGACTGTAAACTAGTTCAAACATTGTGGAAGTCAGTGTGGCGATTCCTCAGGGATCTAGAACTAGAAATACCATTTGACTCAGCCATCCCATTACTGGGTATATACCCAAAGGATTATAAATCATGCTGCTATAAAGACACATGCACACGTATGTTTATTGTGGTACTATTCACAATAGCAAAGACTTGGAACCAACCCAAATGTCAAACAATGATAGACTGGATTAAGAAAATGTGGCACATATACACCATGGAATACTATGCAGCCATCAAAAATGATGAGTTCATGTCCTTTATAGGGACATGGATGAAATTGGAAATCATCATTCTCAGTAAACTATCGCAAGAACAAAAAACCAAACACCGCATATTCTCACTCATAGGTGGGAATTGAACAATGAGAACACATGGACACAGGAAGGGGAACATCACACTCTGGGGACTGTTGTGGGGTGGGGGGAGGGGGGAGGGATAGCTTTAGGAGATATACCTAATGCTAAATGACGAGTTAATGGGTGCAGCACACCAGCATGGCACATGTATACATATGTAACTAACCTGCACATTGTGCACATGTACCCTAAAACTTGAAGTATAATAATAATAAAATTAAAAAAAAAAGTTGAGCTTGTGAGAAGGTAGAAGGGTAGCTGTTGGGAAAGGGTCCTTATGCGTATGGTGTATGTGTGTTGCACTCAGGCAGGAGCACACATGGCTGTGCTATAAGAGGTGCAGCAAATGGTGGATGTTCTCTCTAATATTTATGCACAGAGCTATGTTTTTATTCTTATTTTTTGCCATTTATTTGAAATATAGCTTTTCATTGCCTCCACATGAAGGTTTTTATCAACATGTATGTTCAGATACCTGTTTGAAAGTCCATGGTGACTCAGCCAGTGTAAGCCATTTCAATTCTGGTTAGATCATCATTCCTAAACCATCAGTTTGATGTCATGGACCCTAAGTCTCCTTGCTGTTTCCTTTAGGAAAGGCAGTGGAAATTTACAGGCACTGAAGGACCCTGTCAAAGACACCAGGCTTTGGATGGAGCCCTGAATGCAATGTGTCACAGTGAGTATTTACACACCAAATGGAAGGCTTTTCAAGAACAGAAGGTGCAGACAGACACAATAGTCTCTTAGTCATGCTTTAATGAGCCAGGGCTCTTGGCTGAATGGATGCTCAGTAACAGGATGTCTGTGCAATGAGAAAACAAGCAGAGGATGCTTGGGATTTGCTTGGGCAGGTGTCTCCAAAGGGAGGGAAACATGACTCATGACACTTGCGCCTTGAGCTAAGTTGACACCACTGCCATCACCCTTGGAATGCAATTTGTGGGCAGAGATCTAGGCTGTTTATAAAAATGACGTGAACAGCAGCTTCAGCCTCAGGAGGCTTCATAGGAATGATAAAGAAGAGGATTACAGAAGCTAAAGCTTTTGTTTAAAGAGAGATTACAAAGCATTTATTTCGGATCAAGTCAGCCTGAAGCTTAACAGCTAAAACTTGCCCTTTTTTATGCTCTGTGATGAGTTTTGCTCTTAAACTGAGTGCTCAAATGGGAAGATGAAGATGAGGCTTTATTTGGAATGACCTCAAATGAGGCCATTGGTTTTTCACTCTTTTGTTAGTATGAATTCAGGAAACATGAAGATTAGTAAAGATTCTAATCAATTGCCCAACGTTAGTTTTTCTAGTAACAAGGGCAAATGTGCTTTTTAAGTACTTGAAGGTGAAAAGAAAATCAGACAGCAAGAAAGGGAATGCAACAAGGTTAATGCCTGCAGAGCTTTTCATAAATTGTGGTTTCTGTGTTGGAAATTGTTCAAAGTAAAGACTGCCCATGTTGGGAAGGTAAAAAAAAAAAAAAAAAAAAAAAAAAAGTTTAAAAACACTCAATCTCTACCCCTTCTGAGACTGAATTGCATTGACTGCATGGCTGTTCCAGTGACTGCAGAAACCTACACATTCAGGAGGTGACTTTCACAAAATGAATTGACAGTGTGGCTGGCAAGATGGCAGAATAGGAAGAGCTCCAGTCTGCAGCTCCCAGAGAGATCAGTGCAGAAGGCAGGTGACTTCTGCATTTCCAACCGAAGTACCTGGCTCATCTCATTGGGACTGGTTAGACAGTGGGTGCAGCCCATGGAGGGTGAGCCAAAGCACGGTGGGGTGTTGCTTCACCCAGGAAGTGCAAGGGGTTGGGAACTTCCTCCCCTAGCCAAGGGAAGCCCTGAGGGACTATGCTGTGAGGAACAGCGCATTCCAGCCCAGATACTACACTTTTCCCATGGTCTTCACAACCCACAGACCAGGAGATTCCCTCGGGTGCCTACACCACCAGGGCCCTGGGTTTCAAGCACAAAACTGGGCAGCCATTTGGGCAGACACCCAGCTAGCTGCAGGACTTTTTTCTCATACCCTAGTGGTATCTGGAATGCTAAGATCCACTGGCTTGGAATTCTCACTGCCAGCACACAGTCTGAAGTCTATCTGGCACAGTCGAGCTTGGTGTGGGGAGGGGCATCCGCCATTACTGAGGCTTGAGTAGGCAGCTTTCCCCTCACAGCGTAACTTCACCAGGAAGTTTGGACTGGGTGGAGTCTACTTCAGTGGCACAAAATTGCTGTAGCCAGACTGCCTCTCTAGATTCCTCCTCTCTGGGCAGGACATCTCTGAAAAAAAGGCAGCAGCTCCAGTCAGGAGCTTACAGATAAAACTCCCATCTCCCTGGGATAGAGCAACAGGGGGAAGAGGTGGCTGTGGGCGCTGCTTCAGCAGACTTAAACATTCCTGCCTACCAGTTCTGAAGAGAGCAGCGGATCTCCCAGCACAGCACTGAAGCTCTGCTAAGGGACAGACTGCCTCCTCAAGTGGGTCCCTGACCCCTATGCCTCCTGACTGGGAGACACCTCTCAGCAGAGGTCAAAAGATACCTCATACAGGAGAGGTCTGGCTGGCATCTGGCAGCTTCCCCTCTGTGACGAAGCTTCCAGAGGAAGGAACAGGCAGCAATCTTTGCTGTTCTGCAGCCTCTGCTGGTAACATGCAGACAGACAGGGTCTGGAGTTGACCTCCAGAAAACTTCAGCAGACCTGCAGCAGAGGGGCCTGTTAGGAGGGAAACTAACAAACAGAAAGGAATAGCATCAACATCAACAAAAACGATGTCCACACCAAAACCCCATTTGAAGGTCACCAACATCAAAGACCAAAGGTAGATAAATCCATGAAGGTGAGGAAAAAAATCAGCATCAAAAGGCTGAAAATTCCAAAAACCGGAACACCTATTCTCCTCCAAAGGATCACAACTCCTCGCCAGCAAGGGAACACAACTGAACGGCAAATGAGTTTGACGAATTGACAGAAGTAGGCTTCAGAAAGTGGGTAATAACAAACTACTCCATGATAGAACATGCTAAATGAGCATGTTCTATCTAACCCAATGCAGAGAAGCTAAGAACCTTGAAAAAAGGTTAGAGGAATTGCTAACTAGAATAACCAGTTTAGAGAAGAACATAGATGACCTGATGGAGCTAAAAAACACAGCACAAAAACTTTGTGAAGCATACACAAGTATCAATAGTCGAATCAATCAAGTCGAAGAAAGGATATCAAAGATTGAAGATCAACTTAATGAAATAAAGCATGAAGACAAGAGAAAAAAGAAAGAAAAGGAATGAACAAAGCCTCCAAGAAATATGGGACTATGTGAAAAGACCAAAACTACGTTTGATTGGTGTACCTAAAAGTGACAGGGAGAATGGAACCAAGCTGGAAAACATTCTCCAGGATATTATCCAGGAGAACTTCCCTTACCTAGCAAGACAGGTCAACATTCAAATTCAGGAAATACAGAGAACACCACAAAGATACTCCTTGAGAAGAGCAACCCCAAGACACGTAATCGTCAGATTCACCAAGGTTGAAATGAAGGAAAAAATGTTAAGAGCAGCCAGAAAGAAAGGTCGGGTTACCTACAAAGGGAAGCCCATCAGACTAACAGAGGATCTCTCAGCAGAAACCCTACAAGCCAGAAGAGAGTGGGGGCCAATATTCAAAATTCTTAAAGAATTTTCAAACCAGAATTCCATATCCAGCCAAACTAAGGTTCATAAGCTAAGTAGAAATAAAATCCTTTACAGACGAGCAAATGCTGAGGGATTTTGTCACCACCAGGCCTGCCTTACAAGAGCTCCTGAAGGAAGCACTAAATATGGAAATGAAAAACTGGTACCAGCCATAACAAAAACATACCAAATTGTAAAGACCATCGACACTGTGAAGAAACTGCATCAACTAACGGGCAAAATAACCAGCTAGCATCACAATGACAGGACCAAATTCACACATAACAACATTAACCTTAAATGTAAACAGGCTAAATGTTCCAATTAAAAGACACAGATCGGCACATTGGATAAAGAGTCAAGACCCATCTGTGTCCTGTATTCAGGAGATCCATCTCATGTGCAAAGACACACATAGGCTCAAAATAAAGGGTTGAAGGACTATTTACCAAGCAAATGGAAAGCAAAAAAAAAAAAAAAAAAAGAACAGGGGTTGCAATCCTTGTCTCTGATAAAACAGACTTTAAACCAACAAAGATCAAAAAAGACAAAGAAGGGCATTACATAAAGGTAAAAGGATTAACACAACAGAAAGAGCTAACTATCCTAAATATATATGCACCCAATACAGGAGCACCCAGATTCATAAAGCAAGTTCTTAGAGACCTACAAAGAGACTTAGACTCTCATACAATAATAGTGGGAGACTTTAACACCCCACTGGTCACAGGGAGGGCAACATCACACACTGGGGCCTGTAGGGGGTAGGGGAATAGGAAAGGGATAGCATTAGGAGAAATACCTAATGTAGATGACAGGTTGATAGGTGCAGCAAACCACCATGGCCCGTGTATACCTATGTAACAAACCTGCACATTCTGCACATGTATCCCAGAACTTAAAGTATAATTTTAAAAAAATGAATTGACCAAAACCCAGACAATTTTTCAACTATTTGTAGACTTGGTCTCTGCTCAGATAGGGATGATTTGTGATCTTTTCTATATCAGGGAGATTTTTTGCTTCATTGAATCTTTCCCTTTCTTTGGGAATTAAAATCTGAAGAAAAATGATACAATTTCAAAGGTACTATATACAAAGTTAGATGTATGGTTGATCATTCATTAATACAACAGAGAGGCATGGAACACGTACTAGGTGCTAGGTTCTATTCAGAATACTAGAAATCCAGGGACTAAAAAGACAACTCCTTATATTTAAGTTATTGTAGGGAAGACAAAAACTGAATAGTTAGGTAAAGAAGGATATGCAAAAATATACTTTCGGGCTGGGCATGGTGGCTTACACCTGTAATCCCAGGACTTTGTGAGGCCAAGGCAGGCAGATCACTTGAGGTCAGAGGTTCAAGGCCAGCCTGGCCAACATGGCAAAATTCCACCTCTAATAAAAATACAAAAATTAGCTGGGTGTGATGGCACACACCTGTAATCCTAGCTACTTAGGAGGCTGAGGGGTGAGAATCACTTGAACCCAGGTGGAGGTTGCAGTGAGCCAAGATTGTACCACTGCACTCAAGCTTGGGCAACAGAGTGAAACTCTGTCTCAAAAAACCCCCCAAAATATACCTGCATATCATGATGTTACCAAGAAATTAAAGGAGGTGCAGTGTAGGAAGTGGTAAGACTACTTTAGATGTCAGGAGAGGCTTTCCTGAGGAGGTGATATTTGAGCAGAGACCTGAAGATAAGAAAGAGCAAGCTGTATAAAGTTCTGACAAAGAAGTGTTCAAAAGGGAGGGGATGGCAGGTGTAAGGACCTGGGAGCAGAAAATGAGCTCATGGTATTGTAAAAACTTTAAGGAACTAGTGTGGTTGAAGTGGAGGGGGTGAGAAGGAGCAAAGCAGGAGTTAGGCTGGAGAGCCACAGAGACCAAGGGAGCCCACAGCAAAGAGCTGGGCTGTCCTCCCCCACGCAATGGGAAGCTGTGGTAGAGTGTTGCAGGGGAAGGGACAGAATCTGAGGTGTAGTTTGAAGGAGCTCTCTGGTGACTGTGTTGTGGAGAATTAACTATTAAGTGGCAAGAGTAGAAGCAACACAGCCAGTTTTGAGATAATATCTAAAGTCTGTGAAGGAGATGGTATCTTAGAGAAGTGTGATATTTGAAAAAGTGAACAAAAGTAACGGGACTTGGATATATTTTGAGAGTAAACTCAGTAGGGCTTTCTGGTGACCTGGATGTGGGGCTGTTGAGGTGAGAGAAAGATTTGAGATTATGGAATGAATCATTTCAATATCTAGGCATCTAGAATGGAGCAGTGTACTACCTTCCTTTAAGCATAGGCCCTGATTGAGCTTCAGCAAGTAGAAGAATGTTGGTGGCTGAGATGAAGAAGATAGTGAGGGAGCAGACCTTTTGGAGATTTTAGGTGGAAAAAAATGTGGATATGAATAAGTTATGTTTTAAGCACCTGTGTACTACTGCTAGTACTACTAACAGTAAGTTAGAGATGAGTCTGGAGTCTGGAAGAGGTCTGGATGGGGAATACAAATTGGGACATTATCAGTATGTAGATTCTATATGAGATCACGGAAATGGCAGATTGCTGAGGGAGGCAGAGAGAGAATAGGGCAAAGGACCAAGAATGGGGGCAGGACAATATTCAAAGAAGGATATAGAAAAAGAAACCAGCAAACAGAACTGAAGAGGAGCCATCTGTGCAAAAAATAAACTTCACAGAGAACAAAGTAAAGAGTATTCTGAGCTTTCTGAATGCTTGAGTAATACAAGGACATAGAACTGACTGATGAATTTACTGCAATAAAAGCACTGGTGACACTGATAAGAGTGTTGAGTGAGGATGAAAGCCTGATTATAGAGTTAAAAGAAAATGGAAGGTGAGAAAGTGAAGAGTGAATATAGAAAATGCACTCATTTCTTTTTTTTCTAAACATAGCAGAAAAAATTGAAGATAGCTGGAGGAGATATAGGATAAAGATTTTTTTTTTCACAATGTGTTTACATGCTTTAGTGGTCAGGATAGGCTAAATTATGCTGCAGTAACAAATTGGACCCTAAATCTCAGTGGTCTACAACAAAGGTTTATTTTTCACTTATGCTATATGTTCAAGGAGGGTTGGCTGAAGGCTATGCTCCCTAGTTTCTCGGGTTCACAGTCTGATTGAGGCTCTGTTGTTTTATATCTGTTGTATATCTGCTCCATATCTCAAATATGGAGCCACCTCATTGCTGCAGCAGAAGAGAAACACTAGGAAAGAATGAATGGGATTTTCACTCTCAGCCTGCAAGTGATGCACATCTAATTGGTCAAAACTAGTCACATGACCTGCATAACTGCAAAGGCCATGGGAAATGTAGGATAGCAAAGAAAATCTTTTGTGGCATCACTGCCTCTACTACATAAGCTGATAGGGATTATCCAATAGAAAGAATAAATTTGATTTAAGAGCCAAATTCCAGAGCAGACAAGAGGGAATGGAAATCAGTACACTTTGGAGGAACAGTTTCCAGCAGCCTTATCTGAATAAGGATGTTTCACCCTACCCACTGTGTCAGGAAAGAGAGTAGGGTATATGGATAGAAATTCATGGAGCCTGGGAGATGGAAAGATGAATGTGTCCTTTTCTGAATAATTTATTTTCTCAGGGAAATAAAACCAAGGTCATCAATTAAGAATGAAGAAAAGGGAATGATTCTTGTAGGTTTTAAGAGAAAGTATGTGTGTAAATATTGGTCTCTAACAGTGGAGAACCAAGTTTACTAGAAACATGAGAGAAGATGACAGAGGCAGTATAATGTGCTACTTACTAGTCACAGACTGTGGAGCCAGATTGTCTGCGATCCAGTCTTGGCTGGGTCACTTATGATCATGGCCTCAAGTAACATCCAGCTAAGTGCCTTAGTTTTGTGATCTGTAAAACTGAGATAATAGTACTTACACCATAGAGTTACTTGGGAGTTCAGAACAGAGCCTGGCACTTTGAAGTGTCAGCTGGTATCATGAGGATAGCCTAACAATGGGACAACTTCAAGTTTACAGTCTTAAAAATGAAATGATGCCAGTTAATAAGGCTGTGTGGTTTTCCTCTAGCCGTGTCCAACTGCTTAGGAAGTTCCACTGCTCATCTTGCTAGGAAGCAGGTGTAGAGTAGGTAGAGAATTCGATGTAACCAGGGTTAGACAAGATGTGCATGAGATAGGGCATTTTGTCCAATGCTCTACTGCTAGGTTTCTCCCTCTCCCAAGTATAAAGATGTTGCATTTCTTATCTGAAATCCTAAGTATTTTTTTTTTATTTTCTGTGAGCTATTTCAGATTTTACAACGTCAAACTTTATAAGAGCCCTACAGAATATTAAGAGGTTTAGAATTCCATTTCTGATTAAATTAGTCCTCTTCTTCATGAAAAGCACCATTATGATTCCATAAAAGTGGCACATTTGGCAGAGACCAACCTACAAGTCTCTCCATGAGAAACTATCACCAAGAGCCACAGAGGTCAGGTAAATTATATTCAAAGTTTTCCTCTTGGAGGTGAAGGAAATGATTTCTATACCAAATAATATTACATTATTGGGATAAAGTTCACATCATATTTTCCATAGGTGACTGCTTTTTTGTCTATTTTACATCCCTGAGTATTTGAACCTTGATCTTTAGGGGGTAACAATACACCACAGTGTCCATTTCAATTTTTCTGCCAGCTTACATACTGCTTTCTTGGTTGCTAATGATCTGAAGCAAATGTCACCAAGTAGAAAAGAGGAATGATTCCAATGAGACTAAATGGGCAGGCCAACTGTACCTCCTCTTTTCACACAGGAATCTGCGAGGTGGCCAACAGAGGAATCTGTTATTCTATAATGATTATAGGACAATTTTCTCCATGTTCTTCTTTGCCTTTAGAAATTTTTTACTTTGGCTTTTTCTGCCAAAAATTGCATCTAGCGTCCTTAACAACCCACACTTTACGGAAACCCTTACACTGTTGGCAGTAGATCTTACTCACTATCAGTTCACTGGCATTCCCCATCCTAAAAATAATAGATTTCTGATTTAAAGGGGTGAGTAGCCTCTTCCAACTATCATTAAAATACAATTATAAGTATATGCAAGTGAAAATATAGAAATAGCAAAATACGTAAATTTAGGATAAACAAAAATTGGAAAATATTGTAATCAAAGAAAAATTATAATATTTATATTGCAAGTGGAGCCAGATGGGAAGACACTCCCCATTCCATTCTTCTATTCACAGATGCAGAGACCTAACACCTGGACAACTAAAGCAATAAGCAATTCTCCTATGGCATTATATTTATAATGCTTACTTTATTTGCGTGGGGAAATGAGTGATTTTGATATTTTTTCTAATTTTTATTCTTTACTTTGTAATTTTTTAGTCTAAATAGCTTTTAAAAGACAACATATTTTTATATATGTTATATATAGTCTTTCTGTTTTATATTTCCAAATATTTTTACTATATTCATGAATTACCATATAATTAGGGAACAAGATATAGTCTTTAAAAGACAGTGCTTTAGAGGACTTAGAAGAAATGGGTTTTATTACCTCTTATTTTAAGTCAGATCCGCAATAAAATATTTTCTTCCCTACTTGGTATGTTTTATCACCGAGGTGAAGATTATCTTTTTTTTAATGAAGAAGGTTAATTTATATAGTGAATTTTGTTTGGCAAGCAGAGAAACAAAATAGCTGTCTGGGTTCTTGTCCAAAATGGAGGGTATGTCTGTGTCTGTTTTGAACTGTAACCTGATTAGTATGCAGAACAGCCATGAAATAGCTAGATCACCTTAATGCCAAAACTGAGGATGAGTTTTTCATACAAATAACTTTAATAATGTGGAGAGAATTATTGAGATGGTCTGTGTCATTGGTAAACTTTCTTTGGGTGCAGGGGGAGCTGTGTCATATCCTAGGATATAGGAGTCATCATCAAAAACTACAACTGAAATATGATAAGAGACCCTTGTAACTGCCAATTTGGAAGCACCTGTTTTAAAATGTATTTTTTAATACTGTTGACATTATTGTTATTACTGTTATTATTAAACCATCATTTATATACATTAAAACATACAGCTCTTAACTGTTTAGGTGTAACTGGCATCCGTATGAAGATATGGAACACTTTTGTCACCCCAGAAAATTCATTCAGGCTTCTTCCCAGCTAATTTGGTTTCTTTCCAGTTTAGCGCTTCTATGCATAAAGAGGCTGTTCTTGTATATTATGGTGAACATAAGCACTCATTTCTGTTGGGCATATGTCTAGGAATGCGATTGCTAGGTTACAGGATATGTGTATGTTAAGATTTAGTAAGTACTTTAAAATATTTTTTCAATGTGATTGGACCAATTTCTACTCCTCCAGCTAGGCAAGAGAGTCACAGTTGCTTCATAAACTTGCCAACACTTTGTATTGTTCATATCTTTAATTTTACCCAACTTACAACCATGATGGGTTCCTATACATATGTAAAAGTGATTCATGATTTGAGTCATTTATCATGTTTATTGGGTATTTTGCTACCCTCTATAATAAAAAGCCTGTTTATCACAGTGTGTTTTAAATGTTCATTTTCTTATCTACAATTATGCCCTAACAATTGGTCTCTGATTTCCTAAAGGTGAGAGATGCTTTTAATAGGTCTTTCTATTCCTAATGCTTAGCACACTGCTCTAGCACATTGCAGATTCTTAAAAATATTGATTCGAATGAAGTGAGGGTAATTATTAAATAGCTCCTCCTATGCTCCAGATGCTTTTCATGTATTTCTCAGTTAATCCCCATACCAACTTCATTTACAGATGAAGAACTTGAGGTTTGGGGAGTTTTAGGTACCTGCCATGGTCACAGAGCTACTAATTGGCTTTCATTTCTATAGTCTGAAACCAAGATTCTTGGATTCAAAAACTATTTTCTTTGTTCCTCCATTCACCACAATGGCTTCAGATTAAAAAGAGCCTTCCAGAGGAGGAGCCAAGATGGCTGAATAGGAACGGCTCCGGTCTACAGCTCCCAGCATGAGCAACACAGAAGACGGGTGATTTCTGCATTTCCACCTGAGGTACCGTGTTCATCTCACTAGGGAGTGCCAGACAGTGGGCGCAGGTCAGTGGGTGAGTGCACCGTGCGCCAGCCGAAGCGGGGGCGAGGCATTGCCTCACTCGGGAAGCGCAAGGGGTCAGGGAGTTCCCTTTCCAGGGGTGACAGACAGCACCTGGAAAATCGGGCCACTCCCACCCGAATACTGTGCTTTTCCGACGGGCTTAGGAAACGGTGCCCCAGGAGATTATAGCCCACACCTGGCTCAGAGGGTCCTACACCCACGGAGTCTCGCTGATTGCTAGCACAGCAGTCTGAGATCAAACAGCAAGTCGGCAGCGAGGCTGGGGGAGGGGCACCCGCCATTGCCCAGGCTCGCTTAGGTAAACAAAGCAGCCAGGAAGCTTGAACTGGGTGGAGCCCACCACAGCTCAAGGAGGCCTGCCTGCCTCTGTAGGCTCCACCTCCGGGGGCAGGGCACAGACAAACAAAAAGACAGCAGTAACCTCTGCAGACTTAAATGTCCCTGTCTGACAGCTTTGAGGAGAGCAGTGGTTCTCCCAGCACGCAGCTGGAGATCTGAGAAGGGGCAGACTGCCTCCTCAAGTGGGTCCCTGACCCCTGACCCCCGAGCAGCCTAACTGGGAGGCACCCCCCAGCAGGGGCAGACTGACACCTCACACTGCCGGCCAGGTACTCCAACAGACCTGCAGCTGAAGGTCCTGTCTGTTAGAAGGAAAACTAACAGAAAGGACATCCACACCAAAAAACCCATCTGTACATCACCATCATCAAAGACCAAAAGTAGATAAAAGCACAAAGGTGGGGAAAAAACAGAGCAGAAAAACTGGAAACTCTAAAAAGCAGAGTACCTCTCCTCCTCCAAAGGAACGCAGTTCCCCACCAGCAACGGAACAAAGCTGGATGGAGAATGACTTCGACTAGCTGAGAGAAGAAGGCTTCAGACGATCAAATTACTCCGAGCTACATGAGGATATTCAAACCAAAGGCAAAGAAGTTGAAAACTTTGAAAAAAATTTAGAAGAATGTATAACTAGAATAACCAATACAGAGAAGTGCTTAAAGGAGCTGATGGAGCTGAAAACCAAGGCTCAAGAACTACGTGAAGAATGCAGAAGCCTCAGGAGCCGATGCGATCAACTGGAAGAAAGGGTGTCAGCCCTGGAAGATGAAATGAATGAAATGAAGCGAGAAGGGAAGTTTAGAGAAAAAAGAATAAAAAGAAACGAGCAAAGCCTCCAAGAAATGTGGGACTATGTGAAAAGACCAAATCTACGTCTGATTGGTGTACCTGAAAGTGACGGGGAGAATGGAAACAAGTTGGAAAACACTCTGCAGGATATTATCCAGGAGAACTTCCCCAATCTAGCAAGGCAGGCCAACATTCGGATTCAGGAAATACAGAGAACGCCAAAAAGATACTCCTCGAGAAGAGCAACTCCAAGACACATAATTGTCAGATTCACCAAAGTTGAAATGAAGGAAAAAATGTTAAGGGCAGCCAGAGAGAAAGGTCGGGTTACCATCAAAGGGAAGCCCATCAGACTAACAGCGGATCTCTCGGCAGAAACCCTACGAGCCAGAAGAGAGTGGGGGCCAATATTCAACATTCTTAAGGAAAAGAATTTTCAACCCAGAATTTCATATCCAGCCAAACTAAGCTTCATAAGTGAAGGAGAAATAAAATACTTTACAGACAAGCAAATGCTGAGAGATTTTGTCACCACCAGGCCTGCCCTAAAAGAGCTCCTGAAGGAAGCGCTAAACATGGAAAGGCACAACCGGTACCAGCCACTGCAAAATCATGCCAAAATGTAAAGACCATTGAGACTAGGAAGAGACTGCATCAACTAACGAGCAAAAGAACCAGCTAACATCATAATGACAGGATCAGATTCACACATAACAATATTAACTTTAAATGTAAATGGACTAAATGCTCCAATTAAAAGACACAGACTGGCAAATTGGATAAAGACTCAAGACCCCTCAGTGTGCTGTATTCAGGAAACGCATCTCACGTGCAGAGACACACATAGGCTCAAAGTAAAAGGATGGAGGAAGATCTACCAAGCAAATGGAAAACAAAAAAAGGCAGGGGTTGCAATCCTAGTCTCTGATACAACAGACTTTAAACCAACAAAGATCAAAAGAGACAAAGAAGGCCATTACATAATGGTAAAGGGATTAATTCAACAAGAAGAGCTAACTATCCTAAATATATATGCACCCAATACAGGAGCACCCAGATTCATAAAGCAAGTCCTGAGTGACCTACAAAGAGACTTAGACTCCCACACATTAATAATGGGAGACTTTAACACCCCACTGTCAACATTAGACAGATCAACGAGACAGAAAGTCAACAAGGATGCCCAGGAATTGAACTCAGCTCTGCACCAAGCAGACCTAATAGACATCTACAGAACTCTCCACCCCAAATCAACAGAATATACATTTTTTTCAGCACCACACCACACCTATTCCAAAATTGACCACATACTTGGAAGTAAAGCTCTCCTCAATAAATGTAAAAGAACAGAAATTATAACAAACTATCTCTCAGATCACAGTGCAATCAAGCTAGAACTCAGGATTAAGAATCTCACTCAAAACCGCTCAACTACATGGAAACTGAACAACCTGCTCCTGAATGACTACTGGGTACATAACGAAATGAAGGCAGAAATAAAGATGTTCTTTGAAACCAACGAGAACCAAGACACAACATACCAGAATCTCTGGGATGCATTCAAAGCAGTGTGTAGAGGGAAATTTATAGCACTAAATGCCCACAAGAGAAAGCAGGAAAGATCCAAAATTGACACCCTAACATCACAATTAAAAGAACTAGAAAAGCAAGAGCAAACACATTCAAAAGCTAGCAGAAGGCAAGAAATAACTAAAATCAGAGCAGAACTGAAGGATATAGAGACACAAAAAACCCTTCAAAAAATTAATGAATCCAGGAGCTGGTTTTTTGAAAGGATCAACAAAATTGATAGACCGCTAGCAAGATTAATAAAGAAAAAAAGAGAGAAGAATCAAATAGATGCAATAAAAAATGATAAAGGGGATATCACCACCGATCCCACAGAAATACAAACTACCATCAGAGAATATTACAAACACCTCTACGCAAATAAACTAGAAAATCTAGAAGAAATGGATAAATTCCTCAACACATACACTCTTCCAAGACTAAACCAGGAAGAAGTTGAATCTCTGAATAGACCAATAACAGGAGCTGAAATTGTGGCAATAATCAATAGCTTACCAACCAAAAAAAGTCCAGGACCAGATGGGTTCACAGCCGAATTCTACAAGAGGTACAAGGAGGAACTGGTACCATTCCTTCTGAAACTATTCCAATAAATAGAAAAAGAGGAAATCCTCCCTAACTCATTTTATGAGGCCAACATCATCCTGATACCAAAGCCTGGCAGAGACACAACAAAAAAAGAGAATTTTAGACCAATATCCTTGATGAACATTGATGCAAAAATCCTCAATAAAATACTGGCAAACCAAATCCAGCAGTACATCAAAAAGCTTATCCACCATGATCAAGTGGGCTTCATCCCTGGGATGCAAGGCTGGTTCAATATACACAAATCAATAAATGTAATCCAGCATATAAACAGAACCAAAGACAAAAACCACATGATTATCTCAATAGATGCAGAAAAGGCCTTTGACAAAATTCAACAACCCTTCATGCTAAAAACTCTCAATAAATTAGGTATTGATGGGACGTATCTCAAAATAATAAGAGCTATCTATGACAAACCCACAGCCAATATCATACTGAATGGGCAAAAACTGGAAGCATTCCCTTTGAAAACTGGCACAAGACAGGGATGCCCTCTCTCACCACTTCTATTCAACATAGTGTTGGAAGTTCTGGCCAGGGCAGTTAGGCAGGAGAAGGAAATAAAGGGTATTCAATTAGGAAAAGAGGAAGTCAAATTGTCCCTGTTTGCAGATGACATGATTGTATATCTAGAAAACCCCATTGTCTCAGCCCAAAATCTCCTTAAGCTGATAAGCAACTTCAGCAAAGTCTCAGGATACAAAATCAATGTACAAAAATTACAAGCATTCTTATACATCAATAACAGACAAACAGAGAGCCAAATCATGAGTGAACTCCCATTCACAATTGCTTCAAAGAGAATAAAATACCTAGGAATCCAACTTACAAGGGATGTGAAGGACCTCTTCAAGGAGAACTACAAACCACTGCTCAAGGAAATAAAAGAGGATACAAACAAATGGAAGAACATTCCATGATCATGGGTAGGAGGAATCAATATTGTGAAAATGGCCACACTGCCCAAGGTAATCGATAGATTCAATGCCATCCCCATCAAGCTACCAATGACTTTTTTCACAGAATTGGAAAAAACTACTTTCAAGTTCATATGGAACCAAAAAAGAGCCCGCATCGCCAAGTCAATCCTAAGCCAAAAGAACAAAGCTGGAGGCATCACACTACCTGACTTCAAACTATACTACAAGGCTACAGTAACCAAAACAGCATGGTACTGGTACCAAAACAGAGATATAGATCAATAGAACAGAACAGAGCTGTCAGAAATAATGCCACATATCTACAACTATCTGATCTTTGACAAACCTGAGAAAAACAAGAAATGGGGAAAGGATTCCCTATTTAATAAATGATGCTGGGAAAACTGGCTAGCCATATGTAGAAAGCTGAAACTGGATCCCTTCCTTACACCTTATACAAAAATCAATTCAAGATGGATTAAAGACTTAAATGTTAGACCTAAAACCATAAAAACCCTAGAAGAAAACCTAGGCATTACCATTCAGGACATAGGCATGGGCAAGGACTTCATGTCTAAAACACCAAAAGCAATGGCAACAAAAGCCACAATTGACAAATGGGATCTCATTAAACTAAAGAGCTTCTGCACAGCAAAGGAAACTACCATCAGAGTGAACAGGCAACCTACAAAATGGGAGAAAATTTTTGCAACCTACTCATCTGACAAAGGGCTAATATCCAGAATCTACAATGAACTCCAACAAATTTACAAGAAAAAAACAAACAACCCCATCAAAAAGTGGGCGAAGGACATGAACAGACACTTCTCAAAAGAAGACATTTATGCAGCCAAAAAACACATGAAAAAATGCTCACCATCACTGGCCATCAGAGAAATGCAAATCAAAACCACAATGAGATACCATCTCACACCAGTTAGAATGGCAATCATTAAAAAGTCAGGAAACAACAGGTGCTGGAGAGGATGTGGAGAAATAGGAACACTTTTACACTGTTGGTGGGACTGTAAACTAGTTCAACCCTTGTGGAAGTCAGTGTGGCGATTCCTCAGGGATCTAGAACTAGAAATTCCATTCGACCCAGCCATCCCATTACTGGGTATATACCCAAAGGACTATAAATCATGCTGCTATAAAGACACATGCACACGTATGTTTATTGCCGCATTATTCACAATAGCAAAGACTTGGAACCAACCCAAATGTCCAACAATGATAGACTGGATTAAGAAAATGTGGCACATATACACCATGGAATACTATGCAGCCATAAAAAATGATGAGTTCATGTCCTTTGTAGGGACATAGATGAAACTGGAAATCATCATTCTCAGTAAACTATCGCAAGAACAAAAAACCAAACACCGCATATTCTCACTCATAGGTGGGAATTGAACAATGAGAACACATGGACACAGGAAGGGGAACATCACACTTCAGGGACGTTGGGGGGTGGGGGGAGGGGGGAGGGATAGCATTGGGAGATATACCTAATGCTAGATGACGAGTTAGTGGGTGCAGCACACCAGCATGGCACATGTATACATATGTAACTTACCTGCACATTGCGCACATGTACCATAAAACCTGAAGTATAATAATAATAATTATAATAAAAATACAATTTTTTTTTTAAAAAAAGAGCCTTCCATTGTATTCATTCTGCACCCATTTACTGAGAAGAATGGCAGAGGATGCCATCCCTTCCAATATCCATGTCTCTCTTCTGTTCTCTGGGCACGCAGCTAAAGTACATTTCCCAGAATGCTTTAAGTTAGATTGCATCTGTTATGACACTGGAATGTGATACAAAATTGTATACCATTTCCAGGTCTCACCTATAAAAATCTCCCACATGGAACCTTCCACTTACTGCTCCTGTGGAACATTTGGAGTCTACATATTGAACATAGAGTTGCCATAATATATAAGAAGGCTGGGTCCCTGAGTGACTGTGTGGAACAGAAAATCTCACCCCACCCCCACACCCACTCCCCTGCTATCACAATGGTCTTTCACGAGTGAACGTTGAGTTCTCATTGTGATAGACAACAGAGGTTTCGGGGTTTGTTAGAACACCTCAGCCTACTACAATTTTTCTCTAGGTGTTGGTGCAGAGATGAACAGCTGTTAGCCTTAGGGAACTTCAGTTTGATAAACAAATTCAGTTGATCCTTGAACAATGAGAGGCTTTGTGGTGCTGACTCCCTGCACAGTCAAAAATCTGAGTTTAACTCTTGACTCCCCAAAAACTTAACTAGCAATATAGCCTAATGTTGAACGTTAGGCTTTACCAGTAACATAAACAGTGAGTTAATACATAATTTGTATGCTATCTGTAATATGTAATGTATTCTTACAATAACATACGCTAGAAAAAAGATAATTTTATTAAGAAAATTGCAAGGAAGAGAAAATATTTTTACTATTTATTAAGTGGAAATAGATCTTCATAAAGATCTTCATCCTCATCATCTTCATGTTGAGTGGGCTGAGGAGGGAAAGAGGAGGGATTGGTCTTGCTGATTCAGGGATAGCAGAGGCAGAAGTGATCAAGGAGGTAGAAAGTGAGACAGAAAAGGCAGGAACAGTGAGTGTAAATTCTATTGAAAAAAATCCACATATAAGTGACCTGTGCTGTCCAAATCTGTGCTGTTCAAGGATAAACTGTAATTCTAACACAATATGACAAATGTTATAAAGCTACAAATGGAGTTCTATGGCAAATGATGGAGACAGAACAAGTCTGTCTTATAAACTTATAGAATATCTCATTGAGAGGATAATATTTTTATGTGGATCCTGAAAGATCAAATCAAAGTGATGGGCCTTTCAGGTTATAGAAACACTATGAAGAAAGGCATGGAATAATAAAAAGCATGGTGTACTTCCTCCTGGAGATTTGTGAAGTTCTAGGTAGCTGGAGTGCAGCTCTCAGAAGGAGCATGGTAACAGAGAAGTCCAATAAAATAGATTGGTGGTTGAAATTGAATATGCTATAAAAAGGAATTAGAACTTGGTCTTATGATTAATGGGGAGCTATCTCTTATGATCTGTAGGGAGAAGAAATTAGAAAATGGAAAATCGTTTGAAGATATTGCAATTATCCAGGTGAAAAATAATGAAGATCAGAACTAAGACACTGTAAATAAGAATTAAGAGGTGGTAGAGTCTTAAAATTAATAGTGTTGTGGATGCAAAAATAATAACATTTAGACTATTCCTTTTGTTGAATGTCTCCCACTATTAAGAAAGTATTACATAAATCAAATCTGAATGAATCTTTGGTATTTGCAGGTCTCATTCTAGAATCCATGTTTCCAGCTTCTCAGAATGTCTAGAAGCCTTGTCTATACACAAAATGTGCTTATCAATAACATTTTATCAATGAAAAAGCTGAGCTTTGATTCTGGAATTATTGATTTCTTACATGCCTTTCCCCAATTTATCATTTCTTTTTCTGCTTTACATGGAAGACAAACAGTTTAATTCCACAAACAGTTATTGAGTCCCTATTATGTTCTCATATAGCAATAAATACTAATGATAAAGAGAAGTATAATCTTTTATATCATTCTTTATGAAGTTCCTGGCCTAGTAAAGGTAGAGAGAAAGTAGGTCAAGAAGGACAAGATCACAGCACCAAATGGCTACAATGCAGTCTAAAGGAACTGTCAAAATCAGGTGGTATGAGGGTTCAAAGTGCTAAGAGGGTTCAAATGAGTGATGTTAAAGGATTAGGTGTGGTTGGTATTAGTCATGGTTCTGTGCAGACCACAGACAATGTGGTACAGGTTTTCATGATGAAGACAGTGGTGATGAGATGATTGTGATAATGATGATGATGATGATCGAGAAGGAGGACAAGTTCCTTTTAGCATTTACAGTTTTATCAGCTACTGCTGACATTGTCTGTGGGCACATGGCCAGGCAGGCCATTCATCCACATTCGTGTCTAGTTTCCTGCATTAATGACTCAAACCACTGATTATGTAATAATAATGATAATAACTGTTAGGCAAAGAGTCAATTTTCACTGTTTGTTTTGTATCTTCAGGGGATTAAAGGCAGTTTTATAAAATCTCCCTTAAATTTACAGAATAAAGCAAATACACAGGAGGAAATATACCACCAAGGATTAAAGAAACTCATGTCAGGACCAGGAAAAGAGACACCCAGAAGCTTAGCAAAATGAATGAATGAGTAGTTTATTTACTTTTGCTCCTGAAAATATATGTACAAAGAGAATCACAAGTGGAAGGGAAAAGAATAGACCATTGTATAATGAGGGAAGGTAGGAGAAAAAAGTAGAAAACACGATTTTAACTTGTTTTTAGATTAAATAGGGCTGATTCCAGAAACAACATAAATTTCCCAAAGGGGGAAAATTTTGGCAGAAAATCAGAATCACGGTTTTAGAACTGAACATTATTCTTCTAACTGTAACAAAAAAACTCTAAATTTTTCAGCCTGAAAATGAATTTTGGAAATAATATAATAGATGCATTCATTTATTCTCTAAGCATATAATGATAGTCTCTTATAGACCAGATCCCATGCTAGGTATCAGTAGAAAAAATGCTGAGACAGTGTTGTCTCCCTCTAGGAGTTTGCAGTCACATAGAGTAACTCCCAGGGAAATAAAAATAACCAGTAACCATGGTGGTGAGTATTGTGGAGCTATGTGCAAGGATGCTAAGAAAATATGGAGAGATGAAGTCTTGGTCTGCCTGGGCAATATGAAAAGGTTTCCCAGAGAAGAAACAATCTTCAGCTGGGATAAGTCATATAAGTAGGAATTAGACACGAGAAAAAAATGGAGATAGGCATTTAAGGCAAAGAGGAAAAAATTGAGAAACTGATCATGCGTCAGTAATAATTATTGCAGGTAAAATTCACTGATGAGTCTTAAATTTATTGGGTAAAAGCTTAAGAAAAAACAAAATTTACATATCCTCAAAGCGTCTCCTCCAGGGTATGGTTGTCTACAAAGGCAAAGATAATTTTACAGAAGTAAAATCTGGCAGAAACAACCTTCTAATGGATAGAAAACAGCATTACCAGTAATAAGACATATCAATATTATGAGCTCTGTGATAATGATGCACTGAGAAAAACACAATATCATTTTGTGGTGTTCTTGCCAAAAAAAAAAAAAAGCATAACTTTACTTTGATCCTAAGAAAACATGAGACACACCACAACTGAGGAACATTTAGCAAAACAACTGATCATTGCTCTTCAAGAGTGTCAATGTCAGGGAAGTGAAGGAAAGACTAAGGAACTATTACAGACTGTGGCAGACTAGGAGGAAATAACAACTAAAATGCAAGGTGGGATTCTGAATATGATATGGAACCAGAAAAAAGTTATTGGAAAAAAGGGTGGAATTTGAATAAGGTCTTTAGTTAATAGTATTTCCTCATGTCAATTCCTTTTACTTGATAAATGAACTATTGTTACGCAAGATGGGAGGGAAAGAGGAGTGAGGAATATACAAAAAGTCTCTGTAATATTTTTTCAACTTTTCTGTAGGCCTAAAATTGGTTCAAAATTTAAAAGTTGAAAAAAAAGGAAATGCAAGTTTAAGATAATGAAGTGTACATATGGCAGATAAGTACATTGACAGAGTTTAAGTGTTGGGTATTTCTGGGAAATGAGGTAAGCCAAGCCCTTTCTAAGGACTTTGGGCTTAATCCTATAGATAATAACAGGCTATTGAGGCAGTTCAGCAGCGGACCACCATAATGACATTTGTGGTTTATGAACAACCTTTGTTGACAGTGTGTACAAGAAGATAGAAACAGTGGAGTTGTGCACACTTTTAAGTAGCTATAGGCTCAGGCAGAGATGTTAAAGGTTTGTACCAGGATGGTCACAAAGGGGGTGAAATAGAATGACAGAGTTCCACAACAGTCTTTTGAAAGATTACTCATCATTCCCATGCAATATAATTAAACTTAAATATGAGTGCTCCTAGGCCTATATTATATATGAATGTTTCCAAGGCTATTTTTCATACCCACCATCCATATACCCATGTGTGTAGTCTACATTGTTGTCCATTTTACCCTGATTATGAATTTACTCATTCTCTGTATTCTATGCACTCCTTCCTGACTTTTAGCATGAAATTTGGTGTTATTATCTGGAGAGCACCTATGCCTCACAAGAACAAGTCAAATTTCTTTCAGTGGATCATACGAGTAGACAATGCATTTTTCCTTCCCCAAAACATGCTCCATGTAGGCATCAAGAAACAGAGATAAAGAATTTTCACTCTTTTTCTGTGCTAAAGTTGCCAATCCATCTAGCTGATCAAGACAGCTAGGGCTGAGAATCAAGTAAGTTTTTAGCCAAAAGTAGCATTGAAAGAAATAAAGAAAGAGAGAGAGAAAGAAAAGGAGAGCAAGAGAAAGAAAGAGAGAGAAGAGGCCGGGCACAGTGCCTCATGCCTGTAATCCTAGAACTTTGGGAGGCCGAAGGTAGGGGTGGATGACCTGAGGTCAAGAGTTCGAGACCAGCCTGGCCAACATGGTGAAACCCTATCTCTATTAAAAATACAAAAAAAAAAAAAAAAAAAAAAATTAGCCAGGCATGGTGGCGCTTGCCTATAATCCCAGCTACCTGGGAGGCTGAGGAAGGAGAATCACTGGAACCTGGGAGGTGGAGGCTGCAGCAGCTGAGATCATACCACTGCACTCCATCATGGGCCACAGAGGGTGACTCTGTCTCAAAATAAAATAAAATAAAGAGAAAGAGAAAAGAAAGGAAGGAAAGAATAGAAGAAAGAGAGAGAGAGAAGGAAGGAAAGAAAGGAAAAAAGGAAGAAATAAAAAGAGAAAGAAAAGAGAGGTAGAGAAGATAGGAAGAAAAGAAAGGAAGAGAAGGAAGGAAGGAAAGAAATAAAGAGAGATATGAAGGAGAAAGAAAAAAGAAAGAAAGAAAGAGAAAGAGGAAGGAAGGAAGGAGAAAGAGAAGGAAAGAAGGAAAGATAGAGAGAAAGAAAGAAAGGGAGAAAGGGAAGAAAAGGATTGTCAAAAAATTTTTCTTGAACCTAAAAAAACAAAAAACAAAACACACAAAAAAACTCACATCCCCAATCAGTTCACTTCTTTGGATTTGCCACTACTTTAATGTTTTATTACTCACTGCAAAATTCAACAACTTGTGCTTCCATTTGAGGCTGTTTAGTTTTCCTGTGTTATGATTTACTCTGGAGCTTCTATTTTAAAAGACACAGAAGTGGGAAGGGCTTCAGTTACAATAAGAAGGCTGGCAAATGTATCTTTCTCCATCCTGCATTCTCTACTACTTTCTCAAATGCCTCCCTGAAAATGGAGCCCAGGTGACCATCAGGTGGCTTCACAGTAAAGAGTTTTGATTTGATAAGTAGAGGAAATAAGAAGTTGCCTTCCCCGGTGATTTTCCATCTGGATTTTTATACTAGGGATTTATGCCATGCGTTTTAATTAAGCATATCTCCCTGTTCTCCCTAAATATTTTTCTTTTTTTCTTTTTTCTTTTTTTTTTTTTTTTTGAGACAGGGTCTCCCTCTGTTGCCCAGGCTGGAGTGCAGTGGTGCGATCTTGGCTCACTGAAACCTCCACCTCCCGGATTCAATTAATTGCCCTGCCTCAGCCTCCTGAGTAGCTGAGATTAGGTGTGCACCACCATGCCCGGCTAATTTTTTTATTTTTAATAGAGACAGGGTTTTATCATGTTGGCCAGGCTAGTCTCAAACTCCTGACCTCAAGTGATCTGCCTGCCTCGGCCTCCCAAAGTGCTGGAATTACAGGCGTGAGCCACCGCGCCTGGCCCCTAAATATTTTTCTAACAAAGCAAAGACTCCTGATAGGAAGGCTACATTAGGCCACCACCATGTCTGTGTATTCAATGTTATTAAATCCACTTACCTTGAGTTAAAGCAGGTGGAAAGCCTGAATATGCTGGACACCTTCAGTGGAATTGTGGCATAGGATCCAGTGCAAAAAATATACATAGTGGAGATCCTTGCCTTCCAAGATTCCAGGCCTCCAGGTATTAGCAGAGTACTTGATTTATTCCCATGTCTCCTGCCCTGCTTCATCATATCATGCATAAGATTGCCAGACCCATCAGGTACAGAGCTATCCATTGCCTTAAACATTGGAGTAGGTAAGGAGTAATCTTGGACTTGAGTGAACAAAGGGTAGAAAAGGATCCCTGAAAAAGATCTTGAAGGGAGTAAGAAAGAGTCTTTTCAACCAAAAAAAAGGAATTTTTTTTAAGTGAAGATACGCCAAATAAATAAATAAATAAATAAGTCTAATGCCTAAGTTGAGATAGGGAACAGAAAAAGTGAGGGAGTGGAATTTGTAACCAGAGGGCAGGGCACAGCCTGGTGACAGGGAAAGATGCATTGAAGAGAGGAGCATATAGTGCTTGAATCTAGCTACCTGGAATGTAGCTTTGCTCCCATCAACTGGTGTAAAGGAATATGATCAATGTAGTAAACTCTAGCAAGTTTGGTGTTCAGAATGTTGAAACTCTTGGCCTATTGTGTGGCCCTGATATGGGAGTGGTGGGATGGTGGGAGGTAAGCCCAATAACAACACCAACCCCGAGAGAACTAGGGGGTATGTATTTGTTTTAGGGGAGTTATCAAAATATTATGGAAGATTCACACTCTTTCTCAGAGTTTAAATTTATTCATTCATTTATAAAACAATGGGGATTATTCAGAAAATTTAAGAAAAATTTTAGACAGGTTTTCATCAAAGTCCTTTTATTTTCTACTCAAAATGGCATTAATAGTCAGACATTACCCACATTGATTTCTCAGCTTGCTCTGAGTGAGTTTTTTAGGCCTTATTCTTTTTTTTTTTTTTTTTTTTGATATTGGAGTATAGATTCAAGATCTGTTCTTTTTTAGAAGAAGGAAACAAAAATATTTTTTCTGTTGTTAAGCTGTTGCTTATGCTTCTTCCTTCTTAAGGGGACTCATTCTCTGTTATACTCAAGACTATTAGCAGAAATAATAACTATACATCATTTCATGTCTCATTTGAGAGTAAGAGGTAGGCTCTTTCCTTTCTGTTACCCAGGTTTTACAAAGTAAAAAGCAGGCAAAGTTCACAGGACATGCTATAAGATATAAAACCCAAAGAACATGCTACATTCGCCTTCCTGTTCCTTGCTATAAATCTTGCACTGGCGTGTGCCATGCTGTTGTAGGGATAGTACTCTCAGTCCCTTATACTGACACAGAGGCAGTGGTCAAATAGAGTTGTTCATGGGACATGTAACATGGTTCCTGAACCAGCCCTGAGTCTAAGGAAAAGTCCTAACAGTGTGGTGGTGGTTCAGTTACCATCGCAACTCCACTAGTCAGGACTATAGAACCATAGCCCCATCATCACCCAATTCAGACTCCCCACCAGTGGAGTGAATGGCTGCTGGCAGGATGCAGAGGTTCTTTATGGGCATGGGCAGGATTTCATAACAATTACAAAAAAACTAGTTTTCAGTCAACCTCCATGAAGTATGATGTGCTATATATTAAAAATATTACTTACCACTGAATAATTTATCCATGACCTTTTGAAATATGAAGAATTATGTTGTCATATATTATCATACTAAATCATCTCTCTCTTTTGTTTAATGGCAGACATTTTTAATATGCCTATGAGGATCTACTTTAAATATTCAACCTAACATAGAATGTCCGTATACACATATCTTTTGCAGATGAAGTGAGCTGCCTTTCTTTTGCCTTGGAGGTTCTGGGCTTTAGATTGAGAGATGGCTGGGCAATGTAAAATGTTCAAAGTTTTGTTTATAATTCGACCATTTCACGTTGAAGTACAAAGCTAAGGCTAAGAGGTGAGTTGATTGTCTTAAATTCTTGGGCAAATCAGAAGCAAAACTAGACTCAAACTGAATTTTCTTGATTCTCTGTCCAGTACTCTATTCTGCACATTGACTAAGAGTGGGGTTTAGAAGCAGCTGTTGTCCAGCAAACCAAGACAGGAAAAGGATGAGAGGAAGAAATTCATGACATATGTAGTGAGTGATGTTGTCTAATACTGTGCTGCCGGGAAATTAATTATTTGATTCTGTGGAGAATAAAGAGTTCTACCTGAAATCCTAACATAGACCAAGTTACATGTGTACTAGCTTTGGGACATTTATTCTTTAAGAAAATATTTATTAAACACCTATAGCATGCTAGACATTATCATCAATGTTGTCTAGGGATATGGGACACTGGGGTGGGGACCTTCTTCCCTGGCTTACTATTTCTACAAGAAGGAGAACATCAGTAAATATATCACACTTGGCATCTCTAAACCTCCACACTCACATTTTCCCAGCCTGGGAGTGGAGGTGGCAGTGACTTACCACAAGGAAGTTTCAAGTAGAAATTTGGCCTAGCCCTTCCCTTTGTTATTTTCCTTCTTTTTGAAACCTGCCTGCTCAGCTCTTGGTCATGTGTTAAGCTGAGCAGTAAAGTTTCTGTTCTAATGGGGGTCAGTGTGTGGTTTCCCCTCACTGTGACCAGAACTGTCAATCTGTCTAACACAAAGGCTCCACATCATGAAATCAAATTTGTCTCACATCTATGTGAAGTTTCCTATCGGTTATATTGGTAATGAGGTGGGTTGACGTCAGGCAAAGGGGTGCTAGGTCTACAAACAGCCTATGGGCCATCACAGTGCAGGCCTTTGTCATGCGTGTAGGAGCAGTGCAGTCATACAGGGCCTCTGACTTGAAGGAGCCCACATTTCCATTTTGCACTAAGCCCCACAAATTATGTCGTGGATCTTGCCAAAGTTTTTAGCCCAATGGAAGGTACTTACTTATGGTACCAGCTGCGTGGCTAAATCTTAAACTACTCAAGATCAGCTTGAACAGGTATTAGAAGATCATTTTAGATACAATAGGTAGAATATTTGTCACTTTTAAGCCTTAAGGTGGCTGAGATCTATACACAGAGCTCTGGTAAGGTTCTAGTATTAAAATGTATTGGATTGTATTAGATCTGTTACTCCAAATTCAATTCAATATTGGGAATGTGGAGAAAACTCTAAGCCCTGGGGCTTATTAGATGCCTCAAGAATCACCCTTCTCCTACACACACACACACACACACACACACAAACACACACACACACACACAAACACACACATACAAATTGACCTCGCATTTGTCCTGGATTAATTAATAAACTTTTTCTGTATTTTATTGTATTTGAAGAGCACATGTTGGAGATTTTGGTCCTCAGGGCCCCCCATTACAAGTTTCAGAAACAGCAAAAACCATTTCAGTTCCCAGGTATTGGTTCAACTGAAAATCAGATATGACAAGGGAGAAACTTCTTCTAGGAGGCAGGTGTTTTAGGCCTAATCAATTCCATGGCAAGGAGTTTTGTTAATAGACATCGAGGAGTAAGAATGCCTGCTGGCATGGGAGTGAGCAAATATGCTTCCAGAAAGACCCATGCTCCATGGGTGACAAGGACACAGGGATCAAAGGAAACATGGAAATTAGGGAGGTTTAAATGCACTTAGCGGGAAATAATGTTACTTCCAGAAACACTTGATGATTGGACTGCCACCACTGCATATTTGTAAACTCTAGAAGACACAATGTAGTGTCAAATGGCCCTTTCTGGAATGGGAGACAGAATCCCTAAGTGAAATTCCATCTCAGATAAGATAAATGTACAGTGCCCAAGTTAACTTTTGTTCAAAAAGATCTACTAATTGAGTTTAAATTTACAATTAATCGTCTTCTTAAACAGGGATGGCCTGATTGGTACATTTGGAGCTGAAATCAGAATTTTTTTCGTCTACTCACTTTTTTTCAGATACCGTCAAATCTTTTCTATAGTCTTTGGAAGACCTAAGCTCTGTGTTTCTTTATCTGAAATGAGGTCTTGAGGAGTAGGAATTCCCTTTGTTTCTGTATGTTTAAGGTTTGCAGCAGTACTGGAATAAACTCTTGTGTTTTAAAAAATCTTTGGACTCATTAAAAAGTGAGGTACATGACCGACTTGACGTTGAACTAATTCAGTTCCTGAGGTTCAGAGAAATGGCCTGTATTCTAGTGATGGATAACATTGGCTGTGGCTTCTAAAGGAAGCCAGGCATTGAAAATATCTTAAGCTAAGACCGAGTAGAACACAAAAAGGACTTCACTTTCTTTGGCTTTACATAGCCAAGGATAATAATATCTGATTTTGGACTTAAATTACTTTGAATTTTGTTGTATCTAAATTTGAATTTTCAAGGGGATCTAATCTATGGACTTTATTTTCTCCCAGGGAATTTGATCCTGGAAAGAAGTTTATATTCAGCCATTTGGAATTTTATTATTGTGTTAATTTTAAGTTTCCTGTTGATTTATATTTGGCAATGTGCTGAGAAAATAGGTAGGTAATACAGGTACCTACTTTTACAAGATTGTTATAGATTAAATGAGTTAGTGGAAAATGCTTAGAAAAATACTATATCAGTGTTTTCTGTTAATCTTTTATCTTATCTATCAATTTGTTCAAAATTTGGGGGGTGGTGAAGAGAGAAGCTGTTGGGTCTTCCATAAAGTCCAACAATCAGTACTAGTTACGGACACACAACAGTATTATTGTTCTGGCTTCAGTCTAATGATGGAGGCAGATGAATAAACTGATAATTGTAGTACATTATGTGATATATTATAACAAAGATGTGATACGCTGTGGAAACTTGGAGATGGGAGCAACTGACAATTCAAATGTTACTACAGCTGTACACAAGACTAGTCCAAGATAAATTGTGAGTCTGAGCCTAATATTTTTCAGCCCCACAGCTAAGCCTTCCTATTACTGCTCCCCACCATTTATCTGCCACATAGGGACCCATGTCCTTTCACTGGCTGCTCTCCTAGAGTTGCTCCTTCCAATATTTAGTTGCAGATTCAATAGCAGGTTGGCACAACAGCTGCCTGAAGCACCCATCCATATGAGCTGCCAAACCATCAGCTGAGGATTTAAAACATCACTGGCTACAGAATAAGGTAGAGAAAATTAAGTTTCTCAGAAAGGAAAGGACATTGTGTACTAGATGAGATTTGCAGATCTAGGCAACAGAAGCTAGCTTAGGACAATTAAACAGAAAAGGAATTTATTACATATATTTAGCAAATCACAGAATTATTAAAAGAAAGTTGGAGGCTAAGTGTTCAAGGTAATGCCTTTAAACCACACTGTGAAACTGGTCTGGTAAGAAAACTGCACACTGACTAGAAAATACAGTTTGTACCACCACTATTTGTGCATCAAGAACTCACTACTTCTGAAAGCACTATTGCTTCCTTCATAATGCGCCTTTGACATAAGAAAAGCACCTTTGCAACTTCTGCAGCCACTGCAGACTTCGCATGCTGGATACTTCACTAATCTTGGCAACAAAAACAAAATGGATTATGTGTAATTCTTTCTTCCTCACACTGCTTGCTTTCTATCATATTTTGCAAAGTGTATTCACTTGGTGGAGTCTAGGTAACATGCCTGAATTCAAGCTGCAAGGAAGCTGGCAAAGCCATTTCTATGGCTTCTTTGTTGGAGTGGTGTTGGGAAAGTCTTAGTCAATCAGAAAACATGACAAATGTCTATATACTAATGATAACTTTGGAGGAGGAGTAAAACTCTTTAAAAACTTGACTAATGATATCACAAAATATAACGTGCTTCTGTTTCAAATTAATGGAGAGGTTTTGCTATGGTCTGAATGTTAGTGTTCCTCCCAAATTCAATATACTGAAACCTAATCACCAATATGATATATTAGGAGGCAAAGCCCTTGGGGGTGATTAGATTAGGTGATGGGCTTAATGCTCTTACACAAGAGGCTCCAGAGAGCATCCTTGCCCCTTTCACCACGTGAGAACACTGCAAGAAGGTGCCATCTATGAACCAGAAAGCAAACCCTCACCAGACACTGCATCTTCTGGCTCCTTGATCTTGGACTTCCCAGTCTCCAGAACTGTGAGAAATATATTTTTGTTTTTCATAAGACACCCAGTTTATGGCCTTTTTTTTTTTTATAGCAGTTCAAATGAACTAAGACATAAAACAGTTTTTCTTTTTTATTTTACATGAAAGTTTGGAGACAGAACTCAGAAAAAACATATGCAAGTCCAAGTATTTCCACTATGAGCTTCTTTTATTCAACATTCCCAAAACAGTGCTCTGCTTCTCTTTTCAGTGCTGAGCATATATGAAAAGCAATTTGTTTTTTGTTTGTTTGTTTGTTTTCTTGAGACAGTCTCGCTTTGTCACCCAGGCTGGAGTGCAGTGGCACCATCTCAGCTCAATGCAACCTCTGTCTCCTGGATTCAAGCAATTCCCCTTCCTCAGCCTCCCTAGTAGCTGGGACTATAGGCGCATGCCAACATGCTTGGCTAATTTTTGTATTTTAGTAGAAGTGGAGTTTCACCATTTTGGCCGAGCTGGTCTCCAACTCCTGACCTCAAGTGATCTGCCTGCCTCAGCCTCCCAAAGTGCTGGGATTACAGGTGTGAGCCACCATGCCCAGCCCAAAATGTAAATTATTTTGAAGATGCATCTAGTTATTAGCCTACCTGGGGGACACCCTTGGTATTAACATTTAACCATGTGTCATAGTAAAGGTTCCCTCCTCTCCCAGAATGGACAGTATCAAGGACCCTTGTTCAATAAGTGGTGTCAGATATTGTCTGATAGTCAAAGCCTTCTAAAATCTGGACTAAATTACCACTTCATCTTCTGCTACATTTTCTCCCTCACCAGATGCCACAACGACACTGGACACTACAGGCTTTGCCCAAATATATTATTCTATTTGTCCCTCTCAGTTTTATAAATTCAGGCCTTGATGCCAAATACACTTTCAAGTTCTGGCTGTGCAATGTCATAGATAAGACATATTGGTCAAGATTTCCACCCTAAAATAAAAAACAGTAATATTATCAAGTAATTACACAGAAAATATTCGCCATTGTTATTATCTTTGTTTTTTCTTTTACTTCTCTCACTGTTGAAGTTCTACTTAACCTCCAAGTCAAAATGAAATACAGACGCTCCCAACAAATGAACTCCCCACTACTGCTTTCCACCCTCAACACCATGATGCTTGGTTTTCCACTTACTTCACCAATAACAGTTTCACACTGTCATCATCTCCGTTGCGGCCTTCTTTCTCTATAGAAGTCAGAGTTGGTTTCATCTTTGTATTCCCCACACAAAAATAAGTTGCTTATGTGGAGCAGAATTTCAGCAAATATTTGTTAGCTTGAGCTAAATAGTTATTATTTTGTCTCATACTCCTGCCCTTTGTTAATTAACCATAGAGAGGTTAAAGGATTTTAATGGAATATGGAGTTATTCCATCATATAACTTCTTTCTTTTTATAAAGGGTTTCTGGAGCCACATTGCAAACTTCTTAGGTGTAAGCTACACTTGAGTTGAATGCAGCACCAAAAAGCACTTCCAATCTCTTCTTCCCTTGAAAGATCACTGATGGATGCTGGTGGTATTAGTCTGTTCTCACACTGCTAAGAAAGACATACCTGAGACTGGGTAATTTATAAAGGAAAGAGGTTTAATTGACTCACAGTTCCACATGGCTGGGGAGGCCTCACAATTATAGCTGAAGACAAATGAGGAGCAAAGTCACTTCCTACGTGGTGGCAGGCAAGAGAGCTTGTGTAGGGGAACTGCTCTTTATAAAACCATCAGATCTCATGAGACTTATTCACTATCACGAGAACAGCATGAGAAAAACCTGCCCCCATGATTCAATTACCTCCCACCAGGTCCCTCCCAGGACATGTAGGGATTATGGGAGTTACAATTCAAGATGAGATTTGGGTGAGGAAACAGCCAAACTATATTATTCGTCTAGTGAAAAACTGCAGTGCTGGACATTATCAGCCAGATTCTTCAGTGACATTTTTTGGTAATAAAAACCCATTGGCTAAAGAAACTGAAACAGAAGGATTAGAAAGGCAGCTTCTCCATCTTTGGACATGGAAATCAAAGGGAAAGAGGATGGCTAACACTTTTCTAAACTTTCTCTAGGGGATTGATCTAATTTTATTTTAATTTGGAGAAATAAAGTGTGTCATCAAACTTGTATCCTAAACTTTTACATTTTTGACCACGTTTTTACTGTTAAGGCAGTTATGCATGTGTGCCTATATACACAAATAAGGTCTGGGGAAGACTGTGAAGCTGCAATGGGAAAATATGTAACAGTATAAAGTATAAGCATAGTGACTTAACCTGTTTGCAGATAATGTCAGCCTTACTTCAAAGCAAGTTCTAGTTGCTATTTAGTCTTCCATTGTCTTGAAGGATCTTTTGCAGGGAAGAATAACAGAATGTTTGACCTAGCAGGAACTTGGAAATTGTACAGCACTTTCATATGACGTAGAAGTATCCTAAAGCCAGTGCAGAAGTGAGACCTGATAATGGTCACATGGAGTAAACAGCACCAGTGAGACTGGAATCGGATGTTTCTGTGCCACTTTGTTCTGATCAAAAGCTACCTATAGTAACTACTCAAAGATAGCATTCTTTGCTTTCTTCCTAAGCATCAGGCCTGCTTTATTTCAAGCTGTTTCCTTTGCAAAATTATTACTTTGCAAATATTAGCAGCTGTGTTGGAAAACAACACAATTTCAGTGTTCTCTATGATATGAAAAGAGAAGGAAAGCTTTGCAAATATTTTTCTAAATATAAGTAGTCCTAACTATGGGGCTAATCATTTTCCTGTTACCTTTATCCTCACTCTTAGTCTAAAAGTATATGCTGTTGAAAAACTTGTTCTGACCAGTCCTTTTTTTTTTTTTTTTTTTTTTTTTTTTTTTTTTTTTTTGGATAGCAGCACTTTTCTTCGCATCTCTTTAACTTTGGGCATCTGCAGGTCCTGCTTTGGCTTTGTTCCTAATTACTATATTATTAGCTGATTTTCATCTGTTCTTGGCCATTTAGCCTACGTGGACTTGTTTTCTCTGCCCTACTAATTAGGAGTTGAGCAGTGGGGTAGCCAAAACAAGTCTGCCCAGATTCAAGAGATAACCTCATTCGGTATCAGTTTTCTCATTTCAACAAACTAGGGCTTCTTACATTTTGATACATTCCCTTTCAATCCTAATCCACTATTTAATAAAGTTCCCAAATTAACAACCCTGGGTCCATGTGGCTTATCCAAGAGAGCCCTGTGAGCTCCTGGTAATCCAGTCTCAGAGGCAGAGTATGGGCTTGGGCTGCTTCCTGAGAAGCTGTATCTAGTTTTAAGCTTCTGTGTTTGGCAGCTTCACTTGGAGAGAATTTACTAATAACTCAGAATGTAGTTTCCTCTGGGTGCCTCTGAGTGTGTGTAGGTTTTACATACCACAAGAGAATGAAACTATTGAAAAAGTTGAGCTTTACTGTACTAAATAGGAAACTCACACTGGATGGAAAAGAAACTTAGACTCTTTGAATTGTTCCCATTAAATCTGAAAAGTCCTAATTAATTCTCTTCAGCGGTCTGCATTTCCAACCATTTATGGATTACAGTGGAACAGGGAAAACAGGGCCTATGAGGAGCCCCCACATGGTTGAATGCTCATCTGTTGCTGTCTTGAAATTCTAAAAGCTGTAGTCTTTGAAGGTATGTTTTGAATGTCAACCTTGAAGCATGTGATTGAACAAAGGATGTATATGGAAAAAAGGTAAATGCCTTCCCCTGTAATGACACTGTTGTCCAGCTTTTTGAACAAGGCTCTCCCTTTTTCATCACTGTCCTGAGTAAGAATGAGGCATATGTCACAGAGTCCCTACTTCAGCATGGCCATTTGTACCCACATATGGCCCCGTAACTTTCTGTCCTGGCTTGCATCCTACTTATACATCACCTCAGTGACTCAAGTTCTCTTTTTCTCTCCTTCACTAGCAGTTATTTAAAACTATTTATTTAGCACTCGCTCTATGCCAAACACCATACCCAGGACTTCACCCACATCACTCATGGAATCACCATGGTGGCTCTCTGGGATCAGTGTTCTCATTATTCCCATTTTATAGGGGAGGAAATTGGAATTTAGGTTAATAACTTGCCCTGAGTCACATGGTAAGTGTTCGAATGAGGATCTGTTAGGATCTGAATCCTAACAGACTAAAGTCAGAGCCAACGCCCTAGAAACATGAATACAGGAAAAACAACATTTTAAAAACTGCCCAGCTCAAGAACATGATCTGAATATTACACTCTAACTAATTCACCCCATGATTTCGTCAGTGGTCTTTTAACATTTTATTGATTTATTTTTGCTTCTTTAAAAAAGTGTCTTCAATATAGTAGTATATTAGATTGTGATCTACTAAAATCCATCTTAACGAGGCATCAATGAGGGAATGATAGCTGTGATAATAGTAATAATAATGACCATCTACTTTCTCTCATTTCATTTTCATTATTTAAAAAAGGAGTAGCTGAGTAACCTGTTTTTCTGCGTAAGGTCGTTAGATCAAAATTGCACTTTCATTCACTTTTTATTATTTGTGTTTCCTGATCTCTCTTTGTGTCTCTCTCAGTCTGAGACTAGGTTTAGGAAAATGTGTGTGGCACAAGCGGCAAGTTCAAAATCTGTAGGTTTCAATTTATAGAACCTGATTCCATAAAAGGACATGTGGTCTCCATACCAATCCTGCAAATATTTCCAAAAACTCCTCTTTATATAATTCACCGTTTATGTCCAAGAACAATCCAAAAGACTTGCTGCAAGACACTGTCTCCCTCGACTGCCACGTGGGTCATTGCAAATCCTGATCTTCGATGATATTTCAGTCTGAAAAGAGGGAGAGTGGCTCACTTTCATGTCATTCCTCATCTTCTTCTATGGCTACTAAGTCAAAATCACAATGATACACATTGTATTATGTTTTCCCCAAAATCCATGTGTTAAAGCTCTAACTCACAGTGACTTACTGTGAGTCACTGTGCAGTCGCAAATGTGTAGCGCATTTGGATATAGGGCCTTTAAAGAAGTCATTAAGTTAAAATGACAGCATTAGGATGTGCCTTATTCCAATAAGACTGGTGTTTTTAGAAGAAGAGGAGATTCAGCACACAGACACATCAGGGATGTACGTGCACAGAGGGACGACCATGTGAAAAGACAGCAAGAGGACAGCCACCTGGATGCCAAGGAGAGAGGCCTCAGAGGAAACCTAACCTGCTGCCATCTTGGTCTTAAACTTGCAGCCTCCAGAACTGTTAGAAAACAAATTTCTGGGTTGTTTGTTTGTTTGTTTGTTTTGAGATGGAGTCTCACTCTGTCACCCGGGCTGGAGTGCAGTGATGTGATCTCAGCTCACTGCAACCTCTGCCCCCTGTGTTCAAGTGATTCTCCTGCCTCAGCCTCTCGAGTGGCTGGGATTACAGGCACCTGCCACCATGCCTGGCTAATTTTTGTATTTTTAGTAGAGATGCGGTTTCATCATCTTGGCCAGACTTGTCTTGAGCTCCTAACCTCGTGATCCACTCACCTCGGCCTCCCAAACTGCTGGGATTACAGGTGTGAGCCACCACGCCCGGCCACATTTCTGTTCTTAAACCACCCTGTCTGTGGTATTATGTTACAGCAGGCTTAGCTGACTAACACAGGATTCTTCTCATTTGCAGGCAAACACATTCTTAAACTGCTCATCTTGTTCCCTGTCCCTTCCAGCCATTGTCTAATATTTTGAACCCTTCTTCACAGTTAACTTCTTAAATCATTTATGTAGTCATCCTTGACTTTTTCCATCACTCATACTTAACATCCAGTTTGTTAGTAAATTACATTACCTTTAGCTTTAAAATATTTTCAGATTTTGATTTTTTTTCTCACCATTTGACTACTACCATCTGGTGCAAACTGCTATTATCTCTTACCTGGATGACAACGATAGCCCCCAACGGCTCTCTCTGCTTCTACCCGGTCCACCTTGCAGCAGCTTCTGATGAAAACCTACCAATTACCTTGCAACTTAGAGGAAAAGACTGTCTTTGAAAAAAGATTTCCAAAGCCAGACATGATCTATCCTACCACCCCTTTCACCACGCTGACCTCACCTGCTACCCCTTTTTACTTCATGCATTCTACTCAAGCCACGCTGGTTGTTCATTGTTGTTTCTTATCAATGCTATTCATGAAGCCACTTCAGGTCTCTTGTATGTACTGCCTCTTCTGCCTGGAATGTACTCTTCACAGATTTTATATATATATATATATATATATATATATATATATACTTTAAGTTCTAGGGTAAACGTGTGCAGCATGCAGGTTTGTTACATATGTATACATGTGCCATGTTGGTTTGCTGCACCCATCAACTCGTCATTTACATTAGGTAGTTCTCCCAATGCTATCCCTCCCCCATCCCCCACCCCCCGACAGGCCCCGGTGTGTGATGTTCCCCACCTTGTGTCCAAGTGTTCTCATTGTTCAATTCCCACCTAGGAGTGAGAAAATGCAGTGTTTGGTCTTCTGTCCTTGCAATAGTTTGCTCAGAATGATAGTTTCCAGCTTCATCCATGTCTCTACAGAGGACATGAGCTCATCCTTTTTTATGGCTGCATAGTATTCCATGGTGTACATGTGCCACATTTTCTTAGTCCAGTCTGTCATTGATGAAAATTTGGGTTAGTTCCAAGTCTTTGCTATTGTCTTCACAGATATTTTCATGGGGCATGCTCTCTCTCATTTTCTACAGGTCTGTGCTCCGACACCTCATCATGAGAGAGGACTTCCCTGACCAACTTCTCTGACCTCCCTAGATAAGACAACAACCATATCCACTCAGCACTCCTTTAAGTCCCTTTAAGTCTTGCTTAATGTCGCATTATTCTTTCCAGCTGACATATCACATATTTCTTCCCTCTACGACAGAAGTAACTTAAGACACTGTCAATTGACTGCTCAGTCCCAGCATCTGTAGCAGTGCCTGGAATGTAGTAGGTCTCAATAACTCTTTCCTAAAAAACAGCTCCACTTTATTATTTCCCTTTTATTATCATATTTATTCCAAACTGGTTTTTCCTCTTGTCTTCTGAATTTTCTCTTATCAGGGTCTTCAGTGACTTCTGTTCTGCTAAATCCTCAACTAACTTTACCTCTCAGATGGTTTTGTCAGAATAAAAAACTACCCTCCTTTTGAATCACTCTCTCTTCCTAGCATCTGTGATTTTTCTTCTGTGCTGCTGGCCACTCCTCACTTTCTCCTCCTATGCAACCCTGAAGCTGTGTAGTTCTTCAGAGATCTCACCAGAGTCCTCCTCTCTTCTCACCCTTCAGTTTCTCTCCAGGTGATCTCATCCCTCCCAAGGCTTTAAATACCATGGGATGTTAAAGTCAGGAAATCTATTTTCTCGCTCAGCATTATCTTCTGAGCTTTAGGCGGATGCTGTCATTAAGAATCTAGGTGTGATGTGTGGAAACTAAGTGGCAAACCTATTTGTCCTTGAGTGTTACTTCCCTCAGAAAACATTTGATTGCTTAACTTGGAAAGCTGGGAGTCTCTTCCCTTTCCCTTACTTCTCAGATTCAATTCACTAGCAAGTCCCTGTCCATTCCACTGTTGAACCGTACCTTGTGTTTCCGCTGCCTTCTCTTCATCTCCTTTATCACACCCAAACCACCATCATTCCCTGCCTGAACCACTGCAACACCCATCTAAATGGTGTTTCTGCTTCTACTTTTGTCTTCTTTTAATCTGTTCTCTATGCAGTCACCAGTATAATCATATGATCATGCCACTTCCTTGCTTAAAATACTTCAAGTGACCCGCATTGCAATTAGGTTCTTAAGTCCATCATGATCTGGCCTCTAGCTATTTCTTTTGCATGACATCTCATATCTCCTGCTTCCACTCATCATCCTACATATGCTCGAACTCATAAATAGCTCTTATTTATTGAGCACCTATTATGTACATTGTGGTAGTTATTTAACCTATTTACCGTATCATTTTCACATTATGCAAAATGAGCATTAATGTCCCTAAATTTTAACTGAGAAAGTTGAATTCCAAGGAAATTAATCATGAAACTGAAATCATATTTGTTAAATAGATGAATAAATGAATGAATGAATTTGACCAAGACCACACAGCTGGATGTTGCAGATTTTGTTCACCACACAGGTTTATTAGGATGATACACAGGCCAATTTTTCAAAGCATAAAGTACTAAAATATAAATTTTAAAATCATATTACTGTTTGAAGTTTGTGTTACCCTGTATTAAAAAGGCACTCCTGCTGGGTAAGAAATAGACAACTAAAAGGCTGAGTTCTCAACATTAAAGAGCTTATTTTCTCACTAGGCAGGCAGGGCTTACATACATTGAACTCATAAGGAACAATAAAACGTGTCATTTAAAAATCCCTGGGCGAACAACTGGAAAAAGTCCTGTTTTGCATGCTGTTGCAGAAGGACACAAATAAAGAAAGGGGAACCCAGCCGATGAACACAATCAATTAAGTCAACCAATGTCATGACACATTGTAGACAGTCTCTGACATACAATGTAAAAGCCCCTAGAATTTAGCCCTGAGCACATAACCACCAAGAGTGTGTCAAATCTGAGCTTACCAAATAGTACCTAACAAATGAGGTCTCTGCTGACAATATGTCCACCCCACTCCTACAACTGCCCACTCCATTAACCTCCATACTCTTTAACCTGATGTATTCTCTTTCTTCTCACCACCTGACACCATCTAATTATCTGCTTGTCATCTGCTTGTTGTGTCTCTGGTCTGTAACAGGGGCTAGAACTTGGCAGTTGCTGGAGAAATAATGTGTTACCTGCGTGAATCATGAAGCACTAGATTGAACTGAATCCAGTCCTTAACTGAGGGACTCAGAGATTAGGATGGTCACTGTAACAATTATGGATTCTACTGTTACCCCTTCTTGACTGCAAAATACTGCCTAATTTTCTGCTCTCAGTTTTCAGGATGGGTTTCCCTTCCTTCTTAGCACATCTTATAATAGGGAAAGCTGCAGCCCCATCCACTCATTGTCCCCAGAGAATATGACCAGAGGCACAGGCCAGGCCCTCTTTAAAGACCCTCTGAGAGCTTCCCTGGGTAACTGTCTGGTGTCTCAGTGGCCTCACTTCCTTTGCTGCTGGCTCCAACCCAGAAGATCACCAGCTCATCTCCAAATGTGCTATTTATGATGATTCATCCAGAGACAGCCTTCCAGAACCCAAGGCCCCGCACCGGCTCCATTCAGCTGAGACAATGTGCCCAAAAGCTACTGCAGGTTTCACTAAATTAAGGAGCAAATGTCAGACTTCCCTCGCATTATCAGACACACATTTTACATGGCCTCTTTATTGGGTTTTTATATCTTGAGGGGGTCTTAATAGGATGAAAGGGAGGCTTGCTAGGTGCAAATGAGTGCCATTCGACTATTTAAAGGCACATTTAATTAAACTGGATTCATTGCCTGCATGGGGCAAGTTAAATGAAAACTAAATAGATGGAGTATGATTACATATTACTAAGAAGAGAGACAGCTCTGGAGACCAAATTCTTTTAACACAACATTAAGCTGAGCTCATTTCATATGCACAGTTTAGCACTGGCCTATAAGGAGAACGTGTTTTGAGAAAATCAGCAGAATGGTTATGAGCTCTAAACAGCTTTTAATAAAATGCAATGTTTCAGGGAAGGAGCAGCTTCTAAGCTTCACTTAAATATGCTAATTAAAGAAAATGAAGTTTCCCACTGATTCCAGGTTCCCTTTGTGTTCCCTCTATTTTTTATGTTCATCGCACCCAGGCTACTTTCTACCTTATTTTGTAAGCTCCCAGAAATGCTCCAGATTCCTTATTAAAAAGGTATCAGTGCTCACTGTGAGTTGGGAAGAGAAGAAAATAAACCCAAGTCTGCCAAATTGGTGACTTTATTCAAATTGACTCTCTGGGTCTGGGCGTCCATAGACTGAAATAATCCTCAGCTTCTAGCTAGAATCAAGACTATTTTGACAAATGGACCTCACTGAGTTTAGCAATAATAATAAAAGTAGTTTCCATCTGTTGAGTCTTTGTACTGGGACAGGTGCTTTATAGACATCACCTAATTTGATTCCCACCATCACCCGGGAAGATAGGTATTGATATCTCATTCCACAGAAACAGAAAGGACAAGGCTATTTGCTCAGGGTTACACAAACAGTCATTGGTGTTGTTGGGATTTAAACTCAGGTCTGACAAGCTGCAAAATCCCTGCTCCCTCACTGGCAACAATATCTGCCCTGATCCCATCCAGGGAGTCGTATCCCCAGGGAGGGGGTGGTATTTTAAAAGCATGTAAAAATAGTCAACATAATTTTGTATCACAAAAGAGGAGAAAAAAGGAAAACTTACACTGAATTTCAAAGCATGAACCCTTTTAAAGTAATCTTCTTGGCTGCTGGTCCACAGGTTAAAAAAAAAAAACAAGTTGAAACATAATTGATCTGATTTATCCATCCCCAAGTTACAATCTTCTGCCGTGGCCCCTCCATTCCTCTTTCTTCTGATAGCAATGTCTTGGTGTTACTGTGGAGTCAGCATTCCCCTACTTTTGGTCCATGTGGCCTAAGCTGTATTTACCCTACCCTTTAGTTTCATGAGTTCGCACATGCCCCTGTCCTGGGCAACACGTCCCAAATTGGTTCACAAGTCCCACTCCAAGAAATGATCTCCAGCCCCAGTGCTTTTGTCTGGAGCTACTGAGAGAGAGATCCTCCCTGTAGCTGCTAAGCGGATAGGATACATTCTCTTAGTGGTCCTCTTGGCACCACTCTCAGGCAAGGTGAGAACTTGCCTGAGAATGAAGCCCAGCTGAGAGACGGAAAGGTACATAAGCCCAGTGATATTGTTTGAGAGCTGAACCCAGGCACACATGAAATCAAATATCTGCACATGGACTTTCTAGTTCATTACCCAATCAGCTCCATTTTGTTTTCAAGCTAATAGGAACCAGTTTTCTGTCACAGGCATCTGGAAAATATGGCTCCCAACCTCACCAATTTTACACTCGTAGAGTCTGAAGCCCAGTGAGGGAGAGTAGAATTTCTTAAAATTTTTGCCACTAATTAGTGACATCTTTAAGCTAATAATCTAGAACCCCCTCCTCTCCAGCCAGATTTGTTTCCTTTACTACAACCTGCTAGGCCATTGCTTCTCAAAGTCCGATCACCAGACCAGCACCATCAGCATCATTTGCAACTTGCTAGAAATGCAGACTCTAAAACCCCCATCCAAGACCTACTGAATCAGAATCTCTGGGAGTAGGACTAGCAATTTGTGTTCTAAAAAGTTCTTCAGTTGACTCTAATGCCTGCTGAAGTTTGAGAACCCCTGCTCTAGATCAATGTTTTTCCAAGTTTTGAATCCTCATCACAAGAAAACATTTTCCCTCCACCATTTCTGCTCAAATTTTCTGTAATTCCTGAAGCTCGATTTTAGGGTGAGATATTCACTAATCTCTACATAAAAAGGGACCTTTTGAATATTTGCAGAATTAGAAGGGAGAAGTGGGGTTGGGGAATGCACACCAATGGAGATCTGCCTTGGGAAATCTCAGGGCCTGTCCCAGCCCTCCTCCAAATCCAAATGTGGATGTAGACACGAGAAGAGGCAGCAACTCTTTAAGGGAGCTCAAGATCTGAAGCTTTGATGTCTAGAAATGGTGTAGGAAGCTAGTTGTTAATATATTCCCCTCAAACATGGGGAATGCAGCAGGGCTACTTCATGGCAAATGTATGAAAAACTGCACATGTTATGGAACCTGAAACTCTCCTTGCTGCATGCTCAGCTATCCTTCCGTGGGGAAATTCAGTCTTCTCCAAAGATAATTGTATCTATTATACCTGTGTACTCTGAGGCCTCAGAGCTTTGGCGTTCTAACTTCCTAGGATGGATTTCAGGAGACAAAACTGTGTTCAACAAGAAAAGGGATCATCTGCAGGGGAAAGATTTGGGGGCAAGCTGATTTCACAGCCGTCCTAGGAACACTAGGAACTGCTTCTGCATCTTTGCAATGGTTAGTCATAGTTATGATTCCTGAATGCACCACAACCTTAACTCAGGCTATTTCCAACAATTTCTACTTATTATTTTATAAGATCAACTATCCTTTTCCTTGTAAAACTATTTCTGTCTTCCTTGACATTCTTCATTTTGTGTGTGTTACCATTGATTCTTATGCATGATTTTGTTACATGTATCACATTAATATTAGGAATAATTCAACACTAAGAATAATTTTTATAATAATAGATAATACATTTTATACTTGTTATTATCTATTTTGGGGCAGCCAGGGAGCTCACCATCTTGAGAAATTAATAACAGCTGCCATAAATCCAATACCTGACATAAACCAGGTGCAGTGCCTAATGAGTTACAGACATTATCATAGGTGAGGAAATTGAGGCACAGAGTTTGTCGCTTGTCCAAGGTTGTATAGCTGGTGAGTGTTGGAGCCAGGACTGAACCCCAGGACTGAACCCCAGTCTTAACCCCAGTAATTTGTCATATAATGACAAAATTATTCTTGCCATTATATCTATCTGCCTCTCTCATTCATTCATTCATTTAACCTACACTTAAGCCGCTTCAGGAGAGCCTTCTCCTTACTGCTTCCACAGTGTGGCTAGGCATGTGGACATCCTGAGGGAATACGCTTCAGGGATTTCTGACTTCCACAAGCTCACAGAATGGTAAAGAGAAAGGCCCCAGTACTGCAAAAAAAAATAAATAGGCAAATACAATCCGGTAATGATAAGGGGCTCTTGTCTTGGATCTTCATAGTACTGCTCTTCTACAGACTGCAAACCTCTCAGTACATCAGCAGTGAAATCATAAAAAGATTGTTATTGTTTCGCTGTTTTTTGTTTTTGTTTTTGTTTTTTTCATACAGAAACAAAGCTCATGACTTTGCAACATCTTCAGGCTCCAAGGAAGATCAAATTAAGCAGGTTATCTTGGTACTGTCCATTATCCCAGGCCTGCTTGCCTATCCCAGCTCTAATTGCCAGCTTTCCTGGGCAGAAATAATTCCAAGCTGCATGCTCTGCACTTTCTCCTCCTTTTTAATATCATCAGATTTGAAATAGACATACGCGGCAGCAGAGTTGCTGGAAGTATTATAGAAGCCCAGTAGGAGATATTTGCATATTTATGAAAATAGTTTACCTTCTGCTATGACAATAACAAATGTTCACAGTCTCAGCAATTTGCCCACTTTATTTGAGGAAAACCAGGAGTGCATTAACAATTTAGGAAGGGCTTTTGAGGGGTGGTTACACCACTATCTTATTTTCCTTGAAGTTATCATTTCAAGAGGGTACTTTTTGGGTGCAATTTCTAATGCAAGGAATGACCATCTTCTGACAGTGATAAACAGGGAAACTTTTTCAATCATCCCCAAAATGTGCCGAGAGTTTAGGTCAGACAGTGACAAACTTAGTGTTACAGTTTATACTAGGAATTCATACCCAACAAATGTAACTTTTGCCTATTTTTTTGATAACTACTTACGATTGACTCGTTGGTCTCTTGAATTGTTTTCAGCTTTCTAAAAATATTTCTGGTGATGTTAAGCAAAGAAGGATGCCAGTCTGACTCAGCAATAGTTAACTCGTAACCTTTCTCTAGAAAGAGAATGAGGATGTCAGAAAAAAAATATTTTCAAGAAGAAAGATGACTACGGTGCCTTTAATGACACTAAATCTCTGTCTAGCAGCCAATATTTGTATAAGACTATTCTAGCTACAAGAACAGTTTACTGTAATTTTAAATTGGCCTAAAATAAATGAGACCCAGGTGGAAGAAGCTGAATGGTATATTAGAAAGAGCAAAAGTTTTGAGGTTAGACAGACTTGGACACAAATCCCCACTGACTCACTTACTTGTAGTGGCCTTCTGGAAAACATTTTAACCTTTTTGAGCTCCCATTTTGTGAGCTGTAAAATGGAGATAACCTTGCCTAGGGTTTCATAAGCTTGAGCTGACAAAAAGAACCTCTAGTTCTGAGCACATAGTGCTGGTAGAATGTGAATAGGTGCTCAGTAACCTCTCTCACAGAGTATGTGTTCCATGTTTTACTATTATTTGTGTTATAGTTATTGTACAGTTTAAATGCTGTTACTTATATTAGTTTTTTGTGGCTGCTGTGACAAATCACCACACACTTGGTGGCTTACAGTAACAAAAGTTTTTTTCTCTTAGAGCTCTAGAGGCCAGATGTCTGAGACTAAGATGTTGGCAAGTCTGTGCTCCCTCCGAAGGCTCTAGTGAAGAGACTTTTCTTGCTCTTCAAGCTTCTGGTCACTCCATATGTTCCTCAGCTTGTGGCTGCAGAGCTCTAATCTCTGTCTTTGTCTTCCTGTGCCTTTCTTCTGTTTGTCTTCTCTTGTTTTGTCTGTTTTAGAGACACTGGTCATTGGATTTAAGGCACACCCAGATAACCCAGGCTGATATCATCTTGAAATTCTTTACTTAATGACATCCTCAAAGATTCTTTTTCCAAATAAGGGCACATTCACAAGTTCTGGAGATTAAGACATGGACATATTTTTTTGAGAAGCACCATTTAGTCCACCACACTAATATATTGTGAAACTACCATGAGCCAACTTTCACAAGATGATTTATTTCAGTTGCTTAGCTTTTAAAAAAAAACATTTGCACCATTATTAAGATGAAGAAAATACCATCTAACTCAAAATATTTCAGAGATTAAACAAGAATTGAGAGCTTTGGGGTTTGTTGTAATAAGAACCTTATTACTTGGTATAAACTTTGATAATTTATAGCCCCACTGTCCATAGTATCTTTAACTCAGGGGATGTTTGATACTCGCCTCACACCTTTGGTTTGTTGTCTCTTGATCTTGGGATTCTCAGGCCTGTCATGAATTTTGCTCCCTGATAAGTAGCTGGATGGGTGCTGGGATTTAGACAAAAGTACAGTCATTTTCAAATCTCACTTTAAATAAATACATCGAATCTATATTTTAATCTTTCCTTTGCCTTTAAAAATAAACCAATGTAGATAGAACTTTCTGACACCCTTATAAGCTAGTTTGAGATCACTCAACTCATTTGCATGGATGACCTCTACTTGAACTCATTTCTCTGGAAATAAAAGTTTAGTTAACTACTAATTCAACTTAGAAAGTAATTGGAAGACTTCAGCAAATGAGGAAAATTCTCATTTTATAGGGACTGGGGACTTAATTCAAATGAAAAGACCTTCATTGATGACATGAGTTAATTGTGCAGTTAACATAAAATAACCCTACCTAGAATTATAAAGACTCTGAAAGTATCAATTTGCAGGTATCAATGATTAAAAGATTCTTTAACAGAATATCACATTTGTTGAATTTTCTGCATATTGTATATTAAAGAAGACAGTCAGTGACCACTAGTAAGTCTAATACTTTATATAATTTCATTTGATAGAACCCTATTACAACCTCAAAATCTAGATATAGTGTTTCTTCAGTTTCCAAGACACTATACTCTCTTTTTTGCTGAATCCTTAACTTCTACCTCTAAATGTCAGAGACCTCATGGCTCAGCCGTAAACCCTCCTATCTAGTTACATGCCTCCTTGGAAATTCCATCCATTCCTTTGGCTATTAATACTATTCACGCGCTACTAATGCCCAAATACTCTCTCTCTCTAAGGTTGAGTCCTATATCAGTCTACCTATTTGATGTTATTACTTGGATACCTCATAGTCATGTCAAAAGTAACCTGCTGAAAATTAATTCTCTTTTAGGTTGGGTTCCCTAAAAGCAGAGGATCAGACAAGAATTCTCAAGTAACTTATGACGTTGAAATTGATTTAGTGATAGTCAAGTGATTTATTTAATTAGTGCTCTCAGAAGGGGAGTGAGAAAAACAGGAGAGGGCTGGGCAAAAATGAAAGTGAGTCTAGCTTCAACATGATCCCATACAGAAGCTCTGGAATGCAAATTGTGCACTAAGCTGGTCCCACCTTGAGGCAAGGAAGGAGACTGGCCTTTTGTTACCACATGTCAGTTCCAGCTTCCTCAGGATTGACAGATTGTAAGACCTGACTTCCCCAACACTGCAACTACTGTCTTGCTGGGGAAAAGCTCCAGAGAAGGTGGCAGCTGTGAGCAACTAGCATCGAACACTCATAGCAGATGGGAAATGGGCAAATCTGCCAAGAAAGAAGGCAAGAACAGGGCACCAATAACATCCACTATAGCTTCTTAATTAATCCCACACTACATGGTCAAAGTTCTACCTACCGATTCTCCCTGATATCCACCATCTCTCTGTTTCTTCTCCCAATAACCTAGTGATGCAGGATTTTTCTCAGTCACTTTGTCAGCCGGGGACCTCCACAGCCAGTGACATCCTCACCTGGGCCTTGCTCAGTTCTGGGCCTGCTACAGGAGGCGCCCCATTCACTTGGCCTCCTGGGCCACACCTGGCTTGCACGCCAGCCTGGATCCTGCACTCGCCACAGGTTCTGTGCTTAGCCTATGGCTAGGCTGGGCCTGCCCCAGCCCACTTGTGTTACAGCTTGTACCCACGTTGGTGGTTCCCAAGTTCTTGTCCTGCATCCAAGAAGAATAAGGTTATGTTGACAATCAAAGGGTGAGGAGGGCAGAGAAGAATTCTATTGAGTGACAGAACAGCTCTCAGTTCCTCACAAGCTGAGGAATGTACGGAGTGACCAGAAGCTGGAAGAGCAAGAAAAGGCTCTCCATTAGAGCCTTCAGAGGGAGCACAGACCTGCCAGCATCTGCAAGGGTGGTCTCCCTCCCAGTGTAGCTGGGTCCAGGGCTTTTATGAGCTCAGAATGGGGAGTATGTGCTGATTGGTTTGTGAGTATGCAAAAAAGGTTAAAACAAAGGCACCACTGAAAGGTGGGCACAACAGTGTAGAAAACCAATTAGGGAAGGGTAGGTATATGTAAAATAGGTGAAGGGTGAGGATCAATCAGAAGAAAGCTGCCAAATGGGAAAAGAGACTCTCAATCCAGACCATGGATTTGACTCGTAGCTTGGCTTCCAGGCTTTAAACTGTCTCGGCTTGAAGGTAGGGTTTCATGGGGGACCCGCCCCTGTCTGCCTTCTGCCACTATCTCTAGGCCAAGCTACTACCATGTCTTATTTCAACTAGTAAAATGCTTCCAACACATGCCGCTATGTCCACCTTACTCATCAGCAATACATTGACCTCAGAAAAGCCAGGATTATTATTTTTTAAACACAAATCTGGTGGCTCCAAATGCTTTAATGTCTTCTTATTGCCTTTATAACTAATTTCAAAACCAAGGCCAAGATCTCAGAGCCACTGTGGCATTAGACCCCTGACTCCAATGCACTCTCCAATGATCTCTCCCTCTGATATACTATGCATCTGATGCTTCTGGTACTTTGGTCCATTCCTATATCATTAGAAGCTTCTGCCTTGTGACCTTCACTCATGTTATTTCCACTAATGAGATGAGAATACTATTTTTTTTTTTGAGATAGAGTCTCACTCTGTCACCCAGACTGGAGTGTAGTGGTGCGATCTCAGCTCATTGCAACCCCTGCCTCCTGGGTTTAAGTGATTCTCCTGCCTCAGCCTCTCAAGTAGCTGGAATTACAAGTGCATGCCACCACGCCCAGCTGATTTTGGTATTTTTAGTAGAGATAAGGTTTCACTATGTTGGCCAGGCTGGTCTCAAACTGCTGACCTCAGGTGATCCACCCACCTTGGCCTCCCAAAGCGCTGAGATTGCAGGCATGCGCCACCGTGTTCAGCTGAGAATGTTTTTTCTAAGTCTCTGTTTATTTTGTTTGTTCTCATCACTCAGGTCTCAGGTTCAAGGACAATTGCCTGAAAGAGACCTCTTCTGATCTCACCTTGTTCACAACAGTAATCACAATCTACAAGGTTATTTGTTCTCTGAAAAACCTAACTACTGAATGAGCTGGATTTGGTGTATGAAAGCAGAAAACAATTTTCTATTAACCTTGATCTCTTGACTCATTATCCTCCACACTGGGTAATCCCATTGCTTCTTCAGCTTCTCTCAGATATTAAAATTACAATCCAGTGAAACATCCACACTTTTAATATCTTTGACTTATACTATTTAAAGCTTTTTATCTCCCCCAGCTTGGATCTGCCTTGGGCTGGTAAAACGGCATTGAACAAGTAGGGCATGATCAACTTCTTTAGGATTCCCCTAAGCTTGTGTTCCTCTTCTGGCTGCACCCAGCTGTCAATGCTGAGACTTAACTAAATAAAAAGTAGCTGTAAAATAATCTGTTATTAGGTGGGAGATGTAATAGGCATACATGCTATTTTTGCAGGTGGATGACAATATATGAACAGTTCCATCCAGAAAGTCATGTGATTTTACTCAGTTTGCGATTCAGTTTGTGATTCTACTCAGATAGTGAGTCAAGAGATAAAGGTTAATCAAATAACTAATCAAAAGTAGTTCTTTCCCATCATTTAACTTTTTGTAAAAGAAGGTTTAATATTTACTTTTCTATTTGGGACCTACTGTAGGCAATTATAGCTTTCACAATATGATCCTTTAGAACTGTGGTTAATAGCTTAATAGCCCTTTTGAGAATTTCTGGATTCTTGAAAATCAGAGCCCCACTAATGCGAAGGAAGTTTGCCAACAACTGTGAACAGTGGAAGTGAATGGGAAACTGAGTGTTGGTGCCCAAGTCACAGACACAACCTCCCACCAAATGGGCTCCTTAGTGAGAGAGGGATGACCCCAGTGGGAACTGAAACAGCCTCAAAGCTGGAGGCCCTCCTCTCCCTCCCCTTCTGCACTATCCTAAGTTTCTGTCAGCCCTCCACAACAAAACCTCACCACCTTACCCCAAGCTGTTAAGAGTAAGCTTGGTTGTACTTCATATCTTGAAGATTCTTATAGGCATCTTCAGATCTTGTGGGGCAATTAACTTCTGACTGCTAGAAATGACCAAAGTCCCAACTTGTGTGCCTGTTCATGGAGCTGTTTACCTTCAGATCTGTTTCTCGAATTTCCCCCTGCTCTGCTATGTATCACAAAGGGTGGGGAAGCAGTGGAGGGAGAAGGCTAGCTGATGCCTGCAGACTGTGTTTTCCAGGATCCTATGCCAAGAAAGGTACTAATGGAAGATTGGATGGTGGTGGAAAGGAGGGAGAAATTCCCACTTCTGCATTTAGGGTGTGATTCCCAGAAGCCACTGTTTCTCCTCTGGGTCTCCAGAAAACCCTGTGATGAACTGCCCTGATTCCATTTTTCACCAGGTGACTGTCATCCCAGTGCTCCGGTAACAACACTCCCCTCTGGTCCCTTCAGACTTAGGGTAGGAGCTTCCTACCGTCACTTATTTCTGGTTTGCCTCCCTCTGTACTGGATGCTTTCTCAGTGTCCTCCCTGCATTCTATATAGCTGTGGAAACAATTCTCTGTGTTTGTTTTAACTCCTCAGAGTGGGTTCTGTTCTTCTAGTGGGACCCTGGCTGATCAAGGCTGACTTTAGAAAAGGTGGGTGGGGTGGGGCAGGGCAGTGCAGAGATGAACAAAAACCTATGACTATGGTATACAGAAGAATGAGCATGCTGCTAGAAATGAACAGGTCATGAGAAATGATTGAAAATCATTTTCAATTTTCAATCAAGACTGAAAATAAGATGTTGTTATCTCCCAAAATGCTGCATTGCAGGAAGGAAGGGAATTATTCACCACCACCTTACTGCTAGCGAACCATCATACCCAAGGCCTTAACACATCAAAACCACAGGCTTTCTTTCATGCAAGAGTACATTACTGGACTTCCCCTCAAAGAACTGCTTCGCTCTCAGCAGGAAAGCAAAGAGATCCTGTCGCTCAGGGAGTAGACAAGAGACCTTGTGATATTCAGGATGGGTGATGGGGATGCAAACTTCAAAATGGTTACTTGAAAGTGGTATTCCTAACACATTCTGTAACTATTAGTGAGTTCCTACCATGTGTTGTGTTGTTTTAGGTCCTGGGGATAGAGCCGTGAGCAAATAAAACAAAGTCCTGTCTTCAAAGAATGTATAATATGGCAGTGGAAGGATGGGAGAGACAGACAATAAACAAAATAAATAAATAACTTTTTTTTAATGGTGATATATGCTACAGAGAAAAATAGTGTAGGGAAGTGGATAGTAAGTGTTGAGAACAGGAGGCTGAAATTTTAAATACAAGGTCAGGGAGGGCCTCAGAGTGGCATTTAAGTAAAGAGCCGATGGAGGTGAAGAAGAGAGTCATGGGTTTTCTGGGTAAAGGACATTCAGGAAAAGAGGTGGAAAAGATTTAGCATCATTTTGGGATAGGATGTGAGAAATAGAAAGGACTCCAGGAAGAATTCAAGGTTTCTGACCAGTGCTTCTGGAAGAATGGCATCAGTTGAAATGGGGCAAAGATGAGAGAGAGGATATTTGCTTGGGGTCAGGACGATTAGAAGCTTAATATTTAGACACATTAAACTTGGTAAGCCTATTAGATATTTAACAGGGGATGTGACATAGGTAGTTGCTTCTATGAATCTAGAATTCATAGAAAGAGAGACAGAGAGAGAGAGAGAGATCTTAGAGTTGTCAGCATATCAAGAGTACTTAAACAGTATGTAAAGCCCCAAGAGAATGAAAGTGAGCATAAACAGGAAAATAAAGATTCCAAAATGAAGTCCTTGGTACTCCACCATTAAGAGGTCAGGGAGATGAGGGAAAGCTTGAAAAGAAGTTTTAGAGGTAGTGGCAAACGAGGTGTGAGGCAAAACATCAGGGGTGGGGGTGTCCTGAAAGTCAATTGAAGAATGTGTTTCAAGATAGAACATGTAAAATACTGCTGGTAGATGGAATAAGGTGAGCACCAAGGACTTACCACTGGATCTGAGGTCACTGATGGGGCTGCCAAGAGCAACATTAATGGAGTGGTGTGGAGAAAACATGGGGTGGAATCACGGAAGAATTAAGAAAGAAAATGAATCCCAGCAAGTATAGAAAACACTTTCCAGGAAAGTTTCTGTAAAGGGAAAGGCAGAAATAAATAGTGGCTCGAGAACGAAGTAGAGGTAAAAAGAAGGTAGAAGAATAAAAAGCAAGTTATTATGTTGGTGAAAAAGACTTAATAGAGAAGAGAAAATCATTGTTTGGGAAAAAGAGGGGATAATTGCTGCCATGATGTCTTCAGACAGCGCAGAGGAGTTGGAACTTGGTGCACAAGTAAAGACACTCACATCTGCTAGAAGCATGGACAGTGCATCTATGGTACTGTTAGAGGAGTTATTAAGAAGTTACTTTTGGCAGATAGAGAGGAAAACTTCTTCCTTGGGAAGTTTTTGTTTCTATTAAAGCAGCTCCAGAAATGTTTGTTGTCTAGCAGGAAAGCCCCAGCTGTTACATGGGCCATGCTGGCCATTAGAAACTGGGTCCACCCAAACATGGTAATTCCTGTAGTCTTCTTCTTGCCCTTGGCCCAACATGTGCCTGGCAACATGGCTGCCCCCATATATCCCCACGTGCGTAGAACATCATGGTGGCCTGCATTTACATATTAAAAAGCTAGAGTGGGAGGGCCAGATTTTTTTGCCGGCTACCGTGCCTAGTCAAACCAATACCCTGAGCCCTATGCAAATCAGACACTGCCTCCTCCAGCCTCCTCATATAAGCAGCCACTTTTCCACAGCACACAGAGTTTCCTCTTTCAGCTTTGGAGTTCCCCTCCCTCTGTCTCTGTATGGGAGAGCTTCCTCCTTCTTTCTTATTAAACTCTCTGCTCCTTAAAACCACTCCACGTGTGTCTGTCATTTTATCAAAATCGGCGTGAGACTAAGAACCCTAGTGTTCCTCCAGTCATCGGAACCATATCAGTACCAGAAGGAAAAGTAGAGTATAATAGGTACAGGTGCAGGCAAGCGAGTAGATGTGGCTGGAGTTTGCAGAAGTTCTTTTCTGGTTGCTTTTATTTTATCAGTAAAATATGTTGCTGAGAAGAAGGAACCAAGTCATCAACTAATAAGGATGGGGGAAGAGGTATTAAAGGTTTAAGGAAAGAACTATATGACATACTCCACTGGTAGAGTGGGAGAGAAATGGATATGGAAATATATTTTCCAGTTAACATTAAGAGCCCACTTGAGATTAGTGGTCATGAATTTAAAGTGAGGCCATTCATCATGGTTTTACGCTTTTCTTCAGTCGTATTCAGTTGCACAGTTGCAGGTATGGAGTAGACAAAGAGTTAGATTTAAGTAGGACTGTGTTTTTGCCTATGATGAAGTGAGAGAGTGACAAAAAATTCATGCAAGGGAGGGATTATAATTATTGGTCACCAGAATTTAAGCTGGATTAAAAGAGGATTGAATTGAAGGCAAGCCAGGAAAAGTGTAACATTGATATCACTGAGAAATTGTAGATTCTGATGAGGTCAAAGGGAGGTTGGAGAGGAGTTCCTGGAGGGAGTGGGCTGGAAACATCGCAGAATGTGATGCTGGGAATGGAAAATATGGAGGGCACATGGGTAGGGTAAGACAAGAGAGTAAATGTGAGCGAATGGCTGGAAAACATAGATGAGAGGAACATAGGAAGAGAGGCGGTCAGTGACTTAGAAGCCAGGATATTAGCAGGGTAACATTAGGTTGGAGGGAAATTGAAATCACCAAAAAGCAGGAGTGGTATAAAAAAGAGTGGCAATGAGCCAGGATCAAAAATCCTCAAAAATCAAGAGAAAATGGTCTCCAAGTATGAGTTAATAACAGAAACAAGGAGAACTGGTATTGGGAATAGCCTGATGACCTGAGATTCAAAGTTGATTTTTTCATGGAGAAAGAAGAGAACATAGGAAGGAAGTGACAATGAGGAGATAAGAGGACACCATCCTTCCTTCAAGCACAGCGTATGACAATGCAATGGGCTAAAAGCTATCATTTGAAAGGGCTATGGGGAAAATGGTATCCTCAAGACAGGGCCAGGTTCTGGAACGTAGGGGATTGAGAATACCAATGTATTTAATGATAATAGACAAGAACTTTTAAAATTCACAATGGAAGAGTTTTGCGAAGTGAGGATAGTTAGGAGATGTGATCAGAAAAGGACTTCAGAGGGTTTAGGGTACCCCAGCAGTCCTGCCCTCTAGGGCTGCATCTCCTCATCATAAATATGAGATCCATTGAGGACCAGTGGCCTCTGAGTCCTTTCACAGCACCCATTTGGGTGGCAGTAGGTACAGTGGGAGGAATCTTTGGAATCCTGTCTCAGACACACTTGAGCCTGTAGAAATACACAGCTTGGAGTGTAGTGTCCTCTGTGGCCCCTTCCTTCCCCTTCAGGCTTGGCTACGCAATATTAGAAGTGATAGTTTTACTCTACAGTAGCTGCCCGTGATGACAGAAAGATTTCTCCGTGAAGTTTGCTATCTTCCTGGGCTTCACCCAGCATGGAACCCAGATATGCTGTACTATCAGATCTCTAAATTTAAAATGGACTTTTGTGTTACTGTACATATTTGGCATAAAGTTGAGCATAAGTTCTCTCCCCAACCCTCAACAGCAAGCAATAGTTCTCTCTTATATCTAACATTCTTGTTTTTCCAATTACTCTCCTCCCTATTCTGAGTTTGAACCATCTTTAGCTCATGAGAGCATAGGAACTCGGCCAGGGCAGGGAGAGCAAAACATTACTTACTGAAGTCATGTGCTTTATCACTGAGGGGCATTTGATGTCCCTGTTCTTTGGTTCTCCATGAAAGAAAAAAAAAATGGTGATATCACTGGATAAGACACATGGTAGATTTTCACTTTCTCCTGAATTATCTATTTTTATTTTAGTGGAAAGTTTAAGTTGATAAATGAAATTATATGCACAGCAATTGGTAAATGCTTTGAAAGTAAAAAACTATATGAATGGAAATAATTGTTTTAAATTCTTGAGAATGAGAAAGGAAGAATGAGCAGATGGCCCATCATGCTTTTGCTGGCTTTCGGGTTGGTTCCAAATGGCAAACTGTTGCCTGGGCAAACATTTGGAATCAAAATGACCATACTCTGTTTGCTGAGAATCTTTCAGCGCATTGTGTACTCTGCAAGTTATGTTCACCACTATGAAAGGACATTAAACTTGATAGAAAAAAAAATGTGATTTATTAGAGCACTAGGAAGGAGTTTGAAAAGAAAGCAAGTGAATTAACAGATAGCCATATCCAAATGGCAAAGATGCTAACATGGGAAGAAAAGAGTCCAAGAACACTGTGGAATTTGAAATTAAAGTGGCAGAACTTTTATCTAAATGTGAGCAAATTTTATATGCATGGTTGTCCCAAAGACCAGAGCTATTTTCAAATGAGAATTGGATCCTGAATTACAAATTTTGTTGCAAATAAGTCAAAGAGAATATTATATAATTTTGATAGAATCAATAACCTTTATGAGAAAATAACATTTTACTTATTTTACCTTTTTTTTTTTTTTTTTGAGATGAAGTCTTGCTCTGTCGCCCAGTCTGGAGTGCAGTGGCATGATCTCAGCTCACTGCAACATCCACCTCCTGAGTTCAAGCGATTCTCCTGCCTCAGCCTCCTGAGTAGCTGGAATTATAGGCACATGCCACCATGCCTCGCTGATTTTTGTATTTTTAGTAGAGACAAGGTTTTACCACGTTGGTCAGGCTGGTCTCGAACTCCTGACCTTGTGATCTGGCCGCCTCGGCCTCCCGAAGTGCTCGGATTACAGGCATGAGCCACCGTGCCCAACCTATTTTGCTTTTATTTAGAATGAAATCACTGTTTTGAAATAGCTCTTGAGGATAAAATTGAAGCAGGATGGTACATATCTGAAGAGCACCAATGAAATTATTTCAGAAAGAGAAGAAAAAAATTGAAATATAGTTAATTGGTAATAGGAACTAAGTTTTAGAGGGTGAGAACTAACATTCATAATGCTCTCTCTAATTTATTATTTGAGACTAAAAGACAACAATGGAAGTAAATGGCAGCTAGAGATCATGGTATTGCCCAAGCAGTCAATAAGCCAAAGTTTGAATTTCTGTGGTACCTCCGAATAGCTGTTTAATATTAGGCAAATCATAACCTGTTTCAGAACTTGCAATTTGCCTAAGTATCAGTTTCCTATTCTATAAAATGGAAATATTAGAACCTACTTCATGATTTGCAATCATTTAGCATAGTGTCTGGGACACAGATTTGGGATTTTGTATGTAGTCTCAGTAAATTATCTACCCAAAGCATTGATTTAATATTGTCTGAACTATTTGATTTTTTTTAACGCATTTGAGAATATAATGAATATTTGCTGTGTTTTCCCTCACTTAATGACCGAGTAAAACTGAAGTCCTATTGTGTCATTAAAAGGGGGCTAGAAGGACCCAGACATTAGGATTTCCCTAAAATAAAAGAAGGTTTATTCTAGCTGGCTACACTTTGGTTGTTCCCAATCACTCTAAACAATTGGTATACTCTGACAATGAATTTGTATTTGTAATTGTTAGAAGTTGGGCAAATATCTGCTAGTCCACCCTATCCAAGCTAGTGATCATTCCTATAGTAGGAATTTGTTATTCTCCTCACATTGTAATGCGTCCCAGGAAAGGGCATTGTGTTACATGATGGGGTGAGGGGTAGAAGCGGGGAGTATGGTGGTCTCTAAAAAGGTGAAATTCTTGAAGATCCTGCTTAAATGTGTCCTGTCCATGAAGTCTGTTTCTTTAGGCCTCTAGTAAAAATTAATCGCTTTACCTTTCCTCAAGTAGTTTTTATAGCTCAATTTTGCATTTACATCTCACTCTGTCTTGTATAATATTTGTGTTCTTACTTCTCAGTCTTCCTTAGGAATTAGCAACCTCTCTGAGAGCTGAAACCAGTCTCTTTCTTCACTTTTACCTTTCATGTGGTACCCGGCATCCAGGCTTGTATGCAACTGGTGTCCAAACGCTCAGATCAATTAATCACCCTCTATAGAACCTTGAGACTTGAGAGTTTTAGTTGCTGTCAGTGTATCCATAGAAGTGAATGCCCTTAATTTGGGAATTGGGGAAATTTTTCAAGTGATTGTAATTGTCTACAACCCCAATTTGAGGTAAGAAAGATTGCAGATTGTGGAACCAGTCCATCATGTAATGCAGAAAGCATTTTCTGGTTCTGCTGTCTTCCAGCTCCTTGGCTGAGAAATGTCACAGACTGGTAAAGCTCACCTCCAAGCCAAAGGCACATCTATTTACACAGTCATTACTATTTCTGTTTCAAATATACATCTGCTTCTCAAATATTCCTCTCCCTTGACAGCAATGTGTCTCACTGCTCCATGTAAATTCTTCTATTTTTCAAATTATTAATCTGAAAGGGATGGAAATGGAGGCACTTGCATGAAAGGAAAAATCCCCTGACATATGTAGTTACCTTGAAAGCCTGACATTTGCTTTTAGTTGTTACCTTTCAAAAAAAATAAATAATATCCTTTTAAGGCATAAAAAAGGAATGATTACAAACTCTGATTTTAAATATCCATAGGTATTCTGGACCAGATCTAAACATATTTTTCTTGGCCGAAAGTGATATGTTTTACAGATCTCTTTGATACTATTGTGCTCAAGCCAGCAGACCTCTGTTCTTCCTGATTGGAAAATGTAAGTCATATTTAAGAATTGTTTAAAAAAAAAAAGTCACCAGCTGAGTCCTTGGATGTAAAGTTGCAGCTCACTGCAGATTCCGATAGCTGAGTTACAACTCACTGAAAACCAAGGGTTTAAAATGGAAACACTGACAAACCTTCAAGCCAGGGCAGCACAAATGGCGCCTTGATAATTTATAGTCTACAGACAGCTCTTGGGTTTATTATCACAATGACAAATGCACTGTCATTGTTAATAGGATATTTCCCAGCAAGGACTTCTTGTTATGCAAGCCAGGTCCAGTATGTCATGCCGCATGATAGCAATAAAGTCTACAAGAATTTGTAATGAACTTCAATTACTAATAGATTATGGTTAATGGGAAATATGTGCAGTAAAGATATGGGTTTTTATATGTGCCTTCTGGTATTCTATGAGGCAATGATTTATGTTACAATTTATGTTAACATTTTCTACTATGAAAAGACTCAATTTGGTAGAAAGCCACTTCATCCATAACAAATATTTAAGATAATTTTGCACATAATATAAATGAAGGTATAAAATTAGATATTAATCTATTTAATTCTAGCATTTTTATTTTTATTGAAAGTGAAGACTTTTTTTCCCTCTACCTAGTAGTACCGTTGGTTAAAAACTCTCACTATAAAACAAAAGCATAAAATACATTGATGTCTTTGAGTTAAATGTAACATCTTGTATGTTAATTTCTTTGTTTAACATCCTTCTGTAATTAAGAACCCCATTAAAATTTGATGTATACTGGTGTCTTGCTTATGCAAGTATTATTTTAAATTAAGAAAATACACAAGTATTCATCTTAAATTAAAATGAATTTGTAATCCACATCATGCTTTCTGTCACTGTAGAGATCGACGGCTGGGATACAAATGTGGAAGTACATATATAAATGATTTGTGCGTGTCTTTATGTCTGGGTGTGTATGACACACACACACAGATATTATATGTAGGCCAGGTGTGGTGGCTCACGTCTGTAATCCCAGTACTTTGGGAGGCTGAGGTCGGCTGATCACTTGAGGTCAAGATTTTGAGACCAGCCTGGCCAACATGGTAAAACCCCATCTTTACAAAAAATACAAAATATCTACTGGGAGGGTGGTGTGTACCTGTAGTCCCACGTACTAGGGAGGCTGAAGCACGAGAATCCCTTGAACCCAGGAGGCAAAAGTTTCAGTGAGCCGAGATCGCACTGCTGCACTCCAGCCTGGGAGACAGAGCAAGACTCTACCTTTAAAAAAAAAAAAAAATTGAAAAACGCTAACCATAACTTAGCCAAACGCAGACAAAAAAAAAAAAAATCAGTAAAATTAAACTATAAAATTGAAACAATTCACAAGATTTTATTAAATCATGGTGAATTTAAAATTCTGAAACTAGAGTCATCACAATCTTGGGAACCTGCTGAAAGCATTTTTACATCTCTAAAGTGTGTGTGTGTATGTGTTTAAAATTGCTAAAATGATTTATACAAAGCTTGGCCTTTTAGCTCAGAAAATGTGTTTTTATGTTCTCTCTTTTCTTCTAATCCCTGAACTCATGTCTTTTCACAGATCCTATATGATATCTTGCAAATGGAAGGTACAGACATGCTGAACACCTGTGTGCTCACCATTGCTTACTTGAATAACCTTTGAGCCATAATTTTTCTCTCTGAATGATGACGGCTCCAAGATTCCATGAAAGACCTTCCTGTCTAAGAGTTAAACACCTGGACTGTGGAGGGAGAAAAATCCAGAAAAGGCCCCATGCTATCACGTTTTAGCTTAGACTGTGGGCAAGTCTATCTAAACCTATCAAACCTCAGAGTCTTCATCTGAAAAATGATAATAATTCTAAAGACTGACTTTTTATTGTGAAAACAGAAGAAATAATATGTTAAGAATTTTAAATAGTCCCTGGCAAATATAAGTACTCACTTCACTGTGGATAATATTATTATTAATTGCAGAAATTCGATAAATACTGGTCGAGATAGGTAAGAGTATGATTTTAATATTTCTATAATTATTACTATTTTTTATTGTTATAATATTCTTTCCAAACCTCAATATATTGCAGGTTTAGGTGTTTTGGTGAGCCAGAAAATCACCTGGTCAGTTCACAAAGACAGATTCCTGAACTGCACACATGGTTCAGATTTGGGACGGAACCAAGAAATTTACATATCTAAAAAGCCTACCAGGTCATTCTTCAGTCCACAGAAATTTTAAAAGCAGTGCATGGTCACCATTCATAGAATCTGTTAATGTTCATATTTTTATGTTTTATTGAAATCTAACTAAATACCATGATGAATGACTAAGTCATCTGCTCATCTTTTGGGTATTTGACATAATGCAGATTAAATATCTAGGACTCAGGTGACTGATAAGATGAGTGCACTTCTCATCTTGATATTTTGGCCCCATTTGAAAAAATGTTTTTCTTCCAGTGCAGTCATCCACTTTCCTACCCTCAATATAACTTATGTTATATTTTCCAAGTTTTTTTTTTTTTTTTTTTTTTACCATTTTCATAATATTTCTTGTGGCTTCCTTTGCAGATTAAAAAAAAAAAGATTCTGAAACAGATGGGAAATACGTGGGTCAAATTAAGCTACCTATGGTAGTTTGGGCATGGTTTTAGCTGCTATTACTCTAAAAAAGTTAACATTGTACGTACAAGGTAGAATGCCCTTTCTCTCTCAGCTGACACTCAGAGGGTAGGTAGTCCACCCCAAAATGGCAACTCTTCTCCATCAGGTCCAGGGATGCAGCTCCTTCTACCTTGTTTCTCCACATTTCCTAGGGTGTTGCTGTCCTTGTCTGCATGGTCTGGCATAGCTGACTACCACATTCCAGCCATCCAGAAGGGAACAAAGTAGAAAAGGAGAATATATCTCTTTCTTTGTCATCATGTTCCACAAATTGTGTTATTTCTTCTCACATTCTATTGCCTAGAACTTAGTCATATGGCTATATCAAACTCCAAGGGTGTATAAGAAATGTAGTCTTATCTGGGCAGGCTTGTACCTAGTTAAAAATTAGACATTCTATTACCATAGAAGGAAGGCAGAGGGGGCTAGTCTCTGTCACCTCACTTCACGACTGTCCAGCTGGAGCCACAATGGGCTCAATATTTGCTGTTAAAAAGGCTTTTGTTATCAGATGCTCAGTAACTGAGGATATGTTATACAAGGTCAAAATAATGGATTAGTTCACTGGGATTGTTCTCTCTTCCCAAGGACCAAGCCACAATCATACAGGAGTTGCCTCTTGAAGATAATGTATTTTGCCTCTTGAAGATAATGTATTTTGGGCCAAAGTTGATCAAGTCAACCAGGTACTATCTTTATGCTAGAGTCACCAGGTGAGATCCGTCCCTGGGAAATAGAATAAAAATTAAGAAGCTAGGAGGTAATTCCTATATGAAACTTAAAGAGGAAGAAAAGGGACAGAGAGTCAATGAAGGTCAACATTAAAGACAGCAAGATGTAGTGGTTATGAACATGGTCCCTGGGGTTAATTCATGTGTATTAGAATTCTGGCTCCACCAGATGTGAGAATGAGGTACACATTATATAATTTAATATATAATTTAAACCTCAGTTTCCTTCTTTGTGAAATTGGAATAGAAATTGTAACTAACTCACTCATAAGCTTGTTATGAGGATTAGGTTGTGTAATGCCTATAAACACTTAACATGAGCATGACACGTAATAAGCCCTCAAGAAATGTTAACTATTATTAAAATGGGGTCTTTTAAATCCCCTGTGGTCTGTTTTATTTAGCAAAGAATCTTCCTCCATGATTAACTCTTTTTCAAGCTGGAAACTATGGATTAGAATGGCCAAAGAAAACAGAGGGAAGCAGCCAAGCTGAAGAGCCAGTTTTTGCTCCACCATTCCTAGGACACACAGATGCGAAACTCATAAGTTGCCAACCTTGCCCAAACAAATCCATCCCATGAGGCTACTACTGGAGCAGTAAGCCCTGGCTAATTTCCTTGCCTGGGTAACTTATACAATGAAGAATAAGTCCAAACTCTTCTCCCAATCAGTCCTGGAGAAATAAAAATAATTATAAACAAACCACAAGGAGGGTAATGCACCTTCCATTAAAGGCTATTGTGGGGTAGATGAAGTCTGTTGGGAAATGTGCGGCATGAGGCAGCAATATCTTGATAAATAAGCTAAGGCTGCAATGTGCTCATGCTGATAATAAGCAGCATGGAGCAACTGCCTCTTCTACAAAACCCTGGGATTTATGTCCAGTCTGCCTGCATTGAAAACCAGAGAATTAACTCATGAAACCCATATATCAACACATGCAGAAAAAGGAATTACAGTATAGAAATGAAATTAGCATGAAATTAGTTAGCTGTAGAACATAAATAAAGGTACTGACACTTTTCTGTATCTTCTATAGCAAATGTCTTTGGAGAACTCACCAAGCTTGGACTATACCTCATGGCCCCCATGATTTATTTCAACATTTTCTATCCTAAGCAGGTTGTTTGCAAAGTCCTTCAAGTATCATTAAGACAAACCAGGAAACACAGATAATTCTTCAAGAGAAGAATATGATCATGGAAAGACACTGCTTATACAGAGTATCCCCATGTGTCAGTGCAGCCTTCAGAACAGTGTCTTGCTGTATTTATTAATCCATTGCCACAGAGATTACTACAATCTGACTCAGAGCCCTAATTAATTTTTGGCACATTTAGAAATTGTGACTGTCATTACCCAGGGATCCCTTAAATCAACCCCCCTTTTACTGCAGTTGCCTTTTTGTGGTGTATATCACACTGAGAAATGGATTACATGATCCTTAGCTTTAACTATCCTGCATTAGTTGATCGTGTACTATGGATGTATATTGCACAGTTTATGAATCATAGGGGAGCTAAGGTATGGATGACAGATAATTTAAACATGAAATTGGTGATGTCTGGGACCTTGTAGGAGGTGAGGCAGAGAAATACAGGCAAAAGTTAAGGCAATGGGATGGAAAAATCAGATATTTATGACAAGCTTAAAAGGAACTTGTTAGTGAAGTGTAGTATTTAGAAAGAGTACTATCTCATTATTCAAGGAGGTGATTTTTTTCATAGTACTCTGATCCTCTGATTGCTTCTTCTTCCCTTTTATAATCAGATCCCCTTCAATGTACAAGTGGATATTTGGGGGCAAAGGTGATTTAGTTCTATGAAGTCGTACTCTGCATCTAAGATGAATGAAGATCACATATTTAACTTGCCGAATATGTAGACATACAGTGTGAGTCGGCAGGTATAGGGTTTGGCTAACTTCCTGTTATAAACTTGCTTTGGGAGCTGGGTTAAATTATTCAATGTATTAGTATCTCAGTTTCCTCACCTATGAAATAGGATAATAAGAAATAATCTTTCTAATTCATGAGGTAAGAACCAAATAAGATCTTCTATTTTGCTCTACCTAAGACATTTGGGAGGCAAGAAGCAGATACCCACAAGGATACCTAGAGTAAAATGGTATTTGTTTTCAGGTTAGACACAGATGGGAATAGAAATTGCAAGAACCCTTCCTTGAGACAGCCAAAGCTCATCTCCCATTCAAAGGCCATGTGGTCTTACACTCCTGGCATCTCTCATTCTCTCTGCAAGTTGGTTCCATGCCTCACCTTCAAACCATGGCGTCCCAGTGAGATCCTCCCACATGTGGCCCACAGTGGTGACTCTAGACTTGAATCTGTCTTAGGACCTTTCAGCTCAGCTACTATAGAAAGCCACCTCGCCTTCTTATTGTCCTTTAGATATGTAAAGCTTATTTCCACATCAGCGCCTTTGTATTTGTACTTCTTCAAATGCTTTTCTCCCAACTCTATGCATGGTTTGCTCCTTCACTGCATTTCAATCTCTGTTCAAATCTTGTTCTTTTAAAGAGAGCTTCCCTGATCACTCCACTTAATATTACCCCATCTGGTACTCTTTTCCCCTTATTTACTTTTATTTTCTTAATACCACCTATCATTCTCTGGCATATATTTATTTTTTGCCTATTTCACCCACTAGAAATCAGGTCAATGAGGTCTGGAACTTCGTTGTTGTTGTTATTGTTTTGCTGTGATATGTCCTTTGCTTAGAAAACTCCCTCACACCTAAGAGGTACTCAATAAATATTGATTAATTGTATATATCACAAATAAGTGAATGAATGTCTCATTGCCCCAGATTTGTAATTTCACATTTTTAAGAGAATTTTTAATGGATGCATTTCATAATTTTCAGAAAGACTGTTTCATCAATTTCTGCCTATAGGTTTCTATCCATGTGCCAGCTGGATAGTCTCATCAGGCAGGGTTGAGATGGGGCCATTTCACATAGTACTGAGCACAGGCACTTAGAGCATGGATAGCTCAGGGAGGCAGATCCCTTAAGGTGGTGCTTGGATGGTGCAATCCTGATGGCACCTTGAGTCTCTTGGAGGACCAGCTTAGCTCTGAAAGACACAGAGGCCATCTTCCTGTGGCTAAGAATCGCAAGGTCAGAAACTAGGTCGGCTCCTACAAGTACTAGCTCTCTGGCCTTAGTTTTAATTTTCCTTAAACTTTTTATTTACTCTGCATTTTGTATTGAGTTTCCATGAGTAACTAATAACAGTGGTGGTTAATATTTTTGAGTATTCCTGATGAGTCTAATACTTTACGTGCATATTTATGAAGCTTAACTCCTGGGCTTCTCGTAACCATCTTCTGAGGTAGATACTATGATTCACTTCATTGTGCAGATGAAGAAATATGAGAATAGAGAGAAAATAAGTTGCCTAATGTCACTTGGTGAGTAATTAATACAACTGGAATTTGTACCCAGTAAGTCTGGCTCTATAGCTTTATTTAACAAGGTTATTTTAATCCACTCGCTCCACTGTGGGACTTCGCAAGAAGCTCACATTTTCTTAGAAGTAACATTCTGATGAGGTGACACATATAAATATGATTTCAATAATAAAGTATTATGTGCCAGCTATTCTCATTAAACAAACATTTAAAATACATTAAATATACATTTGGGTCTGTGCAGTTCCACAGACTTAAGATCTAGTATTCTCCTATGGCCCTTGCATCTCTTTTTATGGATGTGCATTAGGAATTACTTAACTTTTATGGCCCAAAGTGTCAGGGCCATAAAAAAGTCACCAATTTTTATAATAAGCAAATATCAAGCCCTAAAATGCTGTGCTCCACGTCATGCTTTCTCTTTGGGTTTTGGCAATATGCCCTAACAATACATGCAAAAAAGTGTCTGAAAGAGTCCTAAATAAGTTAAGGTTTACACTGGCAACACATAACTTTGTTGGGGATCTTGAGCTCTGTTTATAATAATAATATGAACACACAAGGTATAAGATAAATGTTTGAGAAGGAAATAATTCATTGATCCCCCTTTACCTAGCATTTACCATATGCAAGGCACCATGTTAAGCACTGAGAGATCCACAACGATACATAAAACAACATTCCAAATTCATGCTGAGCACTTTTTTCTGAAACACAAGAACAAATCTGAAAAGTCAGTATGTGACTGCCCCAAATTTTGGTACTATCATACAGTGCAAGAAGAAAACAGGGATAGGTTTATCCCTTGAACTTATACAGTTTCCCATTGCTAACTAGTAGGTTTTCATGGGAATTTCTCTCTTTAAAAAAGCTTGTGTGTTTCAATTGCACTAAAATTAAGCAGGTGAGAATTTATTTATACTTGTATACTAAGGGTTTAATAAGGATGAGAAAAAGGCCATATTTACAAACACCAATCTATAGACTGCAATTCTTTTGTATCTTTCAATAGCACTGTTAGTTCTAATTTTGTTTGTTTTTGCACGTGTGCTTTATGCAAAAGACTCTGTAAAGTCTTGATTTCCAAACTTCTGGTGAAGCTCTTCAAGGTCTTCATGGCCCCATACCCATCAATCATGTGTGCCTCACAGATTCCTTTGTCAGTAGTACATATCAGTATGATTAATGGTTCAGTGTTCATATTCAGAAATCTGATTGGATAACTGTCATTTCATTTGTTGAAACGTATAATTCAAAAAGCATTGATGAAGTTGTCCAAAAAAACAGAGCAATGCAAGTCCTTTTTACTTATTATGAACAACAAAGCTTGGTAGTTTATTAGTGTAAATAGGCTCTCTATGCCGGTGTATTCCCTGGGGATAAACTAGGTGATTGAGAGGGGTCGTTTAACTTTTTAAAGTGATTATATGGCAGCATTACATGGAAGCCCTATTGCGTGAAAGAGTGAGTATCACACCGGGTTGAAGCCTTCCTCACTGGCAGAATGAGGGCTCATGAACTGTTTAGTAAAACCTTACTTTTGTTTGTAACAGGGAGTACTAATTATTTACACACTTAAAATGTTTATTTATTATTTATTTGACTGTTTATGTCAAAAATAACAGAGGGTTATTATTAAAAATAAGAAACATCAAACCATCAAACATGGTTTGAAGGTTTTGTTTTTAAAAACCCCCTGAAATCCTACAGTCCAAAGATGACTCTTGGTCTTATAGGAGGTCTTGAGAGTGACATAAGAAACTATAAAGTATCAAAATGCATTGAAGATTTTCTAGAAACTTGCATTTACCCAATTCCTAGAACCTTGCATTTACCCAATTCCTAGAAATCTGGTAAAAGGTGCATTTTAAGCTAGAACAGGTTTTAGTTTTGTGTTTTTTTGTTCTTCAATAAATTTTGTTTATACATCTGGCTATTATTTTGAGGGGAAACAGTTTGTTCTCACTGTTTATACTTATCTAAATTTCAAACATATTACAGATTTCATTTTTTAAAAAAAGCAAAACTATAATATTATTTTGATAAAATGTTAGTATTCTAAAACCTTGGTTTTAGAAGGTCTTTTAAAATGTATCAGAAGCCCAGACTTAAAAAAAAAAATTTGGCTGAATATAATAGAAAACTTCAGTATATCAAAAAGACAAACAAAAAGCTATTCACAGATAAAATTACAAGAGAAAACACAATGGGAAGAAATGACAACATGTGATAAAGAATTAATTTTTAATATTCTAAAGGTGCTTACTCTTACAAATTAATAAAAATAAGATAGAAAGCACAATAGAAGAACATACAAAGATAAATGTTTCTTCACAAAACGGCCAAATCAGTAACACAGGCTTTGTGTTCAAAGTATTGATTAGTGCATACTTCACTAATAAAGAATCTATAGTATATATTTTATTAGTATTCTAGAAAATTTCAGACAATCAGCAAGTGGAATGAATTTTATTATCAATATGCCATGGAAATTCAGTCGTCTAATTTTTCTAGCTTATGTTATGTTGAGCCTGCATGTGGTCTCTCTACCTGGAGGAGGGACAGCATAAGACCAGCAGTATCCCATATGATTCCAAATGGAAGTCCAATCATGTCTTGGAATTTGCTACATCTCATATCCAAACAGTGCTTTATCTACATTAATGGATGAGTTTGTGATTTTAATATGGAAAAAATGAGTGATCCGAGTTGTTCAAAATATAATTTTTGAATATACTTTTGTGATTGATAGTTATGCCTCAATCACTATGAAACTCAGAGTATTATTAAAAAGAACCTTCCCCTCTTTCTTAGCACTAAATTCAGGCTCTTGTAGATCTTTCCCAAGCTCTGCTTTGAGATCAGGTGGTGCTGTGGCATTAAAGTTGCAGGTTTCGGTCAAAAAATCCCAAAGCAGGTCTCCATTTTCATTACCATCAATAAAGCAGTCAGATATGTCCATGGTGGAAAAAAGGTCATAGCACTCATACTTAAGCCCTAGGTTGTCCAGCATCTGAGTGAGGTCATCTGATGTGACATACTGGCAGAGGTCATTCTGGGGAAAGCGTGATCCATACTTTTTCCACAGCTTGTCCCAGCCACTGCTTCCTGTGCAATAAAACACAATTCATGCTTTCATTTATTCTTTCTTTCATTTGCAGTCTGCCAGAAAGTACACTAGATGCTTAGAATAGAACAAAATAATAATCTTGTCCTTTTTGTGCATCTCATATTTCAAGCAGTATGGGAGGAGAGAGAAAAATAAGTAAATATATGGTGATCAATGCTAAATGAAAAAGTAATCTGAGTAAATGCTAAGAGGGTTAAAGACTTTGATGGGCTGCTGTTTTAACTAGGGTGGTCACAGTGTCTGTCTAACAACCTGACATTTGAGCAGAGACCTGACAGCAAGCCATGGAGATATCAGGGGGAAGATGACTCCAGGAGAGAGATGAGCAGCTGCAAAGGACCTGAAGCAGGATGATACTTGGCCCATTAAAGAACTAGCCAGGAAGCCAGTGAAATTGGAGCTGAATGAGTGAGGGCAGAGGGGAAAGAGATGAGGTTGGACAGATTAGGGGTGGGGAGTGGATGAAGGAACCAGATCACTTGGGGCCCAGTGGGGCCCAGACCGTAATGCTCTCTGATAGAATTTTCTGAACCAATGGACACATTCTATATCTGCATTGTCCAGCAGGATTGTCACTCACCACTTGTTGCTATGGAGCACTTGAAAGGTGGCTTAGGACTTGAGTTTCTTTTTTTTTTTTTTTTTTTTTTTTTAGGGCTATAGAACACATACCACATTTATTGATTAAGTTCACTATCTTATATGGACATGGTTTATGATACCCCAGAACAGTTACAGTAGTAACATCAAAGATCACTGATCACAGATCATCATAACAAATATAATAATAATGAAAAAGTTGGAAATATTGTGAGATTTACCAAAATGTGACACAGAAACACAAAGCAAGCACATGCTGTTGGAAAAATGGTGCCAATGGACCTGCTGGATGCAGGGCTGCCACAAACCTTCAATTCTTAAAAAATGCTGTATCTGCAAAGAACAATAACATGAAGTGCGTTAAAATGATGTATGTTTGTACTTGGATGGGAGACTAAAAATTCAAAGCAGTATCTATGAACTGAGCATATTTTGCAATGGACAAGTTTTATCTGGAAATGTCGTTTTGTAGAAGTGGGGCTAGAGCTAAACTTTGAATTTTAAGGAGGGAGAGCAAAGGCAAGGGAGTAGAATATTAAAACTCCTTCTGGATATAATAAATAGTCTGGACTGGATTGTATAGGGACAACATGGGAATTGAGACTTCTTGACATTTTGCATTGTTGCCCAAGTGATTAAAATTTTATTCTGTAGGTGATGAGGAGCCATGATGATTTTTGTTCAGGGGTTATTACATAGTTAAAATGGTCTTGGGAAGCTTGAGGTAGTGGTAATAACGTGCTATCATTAGAGTTCTGAATTAAATTGGAGTTATTTTTCAAGGAGGAATTTTTTTTAAGTCCTTAATGTGTTAATGGTTTTTAAACTACTATTTAAAACAAATTAAATTTGACTTTTATTAAAAATCAGTATTTACTTGATATTTTAAGTTTATGGAGTGAATAGTAGATCTCAAATAAGAGATAGTGAAGGCTTATGTTTCTATGTTGTTTAGATTTCAAGGCCATGAGGTTGTCCCTGGGCCTCAGCCTGGGATTCCTGATGACAAGACACTGAGGAAGACATTTAAATATTAATTCTTACCAAAGCTGCCTTGTTTCAGCCCTATTTTTTGAACTTCCATTTGTTTTTTTTTTTTTTTTTTGGAGAAAAGATAAAACCTTTTATTTAAAAGAAGAAAAATCAATTTTGTATCAGTATGTTCCAATCTCAAACATATACAGTACAATAATTGTCAAGATCTGGATTTCTAGCTAGCTAGCCGACAATCAATAAATCATTTACTTTTTTGTTGTTGTTTTGAGAGGGAGTCTCGCTCTGTCACCCAGGCTGGAGTGCAGTGGCGTGATCTCGGCTCCCTGCAACCTCTGCCTCCCGGGTTCAAGCGATTTTCCTGCCTCAGCCTCCCGAGTAGCTGGGACTACAGGTGCCCGCCACCACATCCAGCTAATTTTTGTACTTTTAGTAGAGAGAAGGTTTCACCATGTTGGCCAGGATGGTCTTGATCTGTTGACCTTGTGATCTACCCACTTTGGCATCCCAAAGTGCTGGGATTACAAGCATGAGCCACTGCGCTCGGCCAATCATTTACTTTTTTTACTCCTTTAGCTATGTTGACAAAGCTCATGACCTAGATTTTGGACTCTGGGAGCCTGCCTGGCATTATGAAGGAGATGGGTTTTCTTCATTTGATTTTGTCATTTCCTATGGTAATTTTTTTTTTTTTTTTTTTTTATTTCTGAAGTATTTATTGATCATTCTTGGGTGTTTCTCGGAGAGGGGGATATGGCAGGGTCATAGGATAATAGTGGAGAGAAGGTCAGGAGATAAACACATTAACAAAGGTCTCTGGTTTTCCTAGGCAGAGGACCCTGCGGCCTTCTGCAGTGTTTGTGCCCCTGAGTACTTGAGATTAGGGAGTGGTGATGACTCTTAAAGAGCATGCTGCCTTCAAGCATCTGTTTAACAAAGCACATCTTGCACCACCCTTAATCCATTTAACCCTGAGTTGACACAGCACATGTTTCAGAGAGCAGGGGGCTGGGGGAAAGGCCATAGATCAACAGCATCCCAAGGCAGAAGAATTTCTCCTAGTCAGAACAAAATGGAGTCTCCTATGCCCACCCCTTTCTACACAGACACAGCAACAATCTGATCTCTCCTTCCTTTCCCCACACTTCCTCCCCTTCTCTTCAACAAAACCGCCATCGTCCTCATGGCCCGCTCCCGATGGTCGCTGTCTCTTCGGAGCTGTTGGGTACACCTCCCAGACAGGGCAGCCGGGCAGAGGCGCTCCTCACCTCCCAGACAGGGCGGCTGGGCAGAGGCGCCCCTCGCTTCCCAGACGGGGCCGCCCGGGCAGAGGCGCTCCTCTCCTCCCAGACGGGGCGGCCGGGCAGAGGCGCTCCTCACTTCCCCGACGGGGCCGCCCGGGCAGAGGCGCTCCTCGCTTCCCCGACGGGGCGGCCGAGCAGAGGCGCTCCTCACTTGAGTTTCAAGTGTTACTGAAGACCTCAATTTTAAGTTTAATTCATTTAAATTAATTTCAGTTTCAACTTCACTACTAAAACATGGTTTCTGTATGGAACAGCACATTAGAATGACTCAATATACATTTAATAAGTCACCCTGGCCTCACCGATGGGAAGAGAGTACTGGAGCATAAGGGCAGAGGTGGGGAGAACAGCGAGAAGGCTACTGTAATCACCTGGGGGATAGGTGGGGGTGGGTCCCACAGACCAGTGAGCTGGGAGGTGAAGAGACGTGGTGGGAGTTTTTATGTGTTATACTCTTAGATCCAACAGGGCTCGCCAACGATTTGGATGTAGGATATGGGTAAAAAGAAAGAATCAGTGATGACCCCAGTAATTTCTGTGAGGGCACCTGAGAAGACAGAATTGTCATTGTTGGAGAGGAAAAGAATGAAGGACGAGCAGTTTTGTATCATCAGGCCTCTGGTTTCAGGAATATAGATTTGAGATACCTACTGGACATTCAGGTGGTGATATGAGGAAGGTAGTTGTTAGTCTGGAATTCAGACAAGAATCTTTAACAGTAATAATTAAAATGGAAAGAAAGAGCACAGTAAATGATGATTTACTGAAATCAATGATTTTTTACTCTCATCCGTATATTAAAAAAAGATGCTGCCTTGGACTGACAATAACTAGGTGGATTTCTATAAATCTTGTCCCCAGGTTTAGAAGACCTTTTAGCAATGTTTGTAGTATTTAATTGAAATTCTAGCCCTGCAGAGAAGCTACGGAATACCTTATCTGAGGGAGACAGATATGAGCTGAACTCTTCTTCTGATGCTTTATGAATGAGATGAGGCTTGTTATCTAGCCTCTCAGAACTTAAATTTCCTCATCTGTAAAATGGGGATTATCAAACTTACCTTGAGCGACTACAAGCATTACATGAGATAATTTAAGTGAATTATTGCATAATGGTATGCACATGAAAGATGTGTAATAAGTGCTTATAAAATACATGAATTAGTTTGCCAGTGTATTTCCACTGATTGCAATCTTGAGACTAAAAAAGCAAGCCTGCTATTCAGAAATCTATAATAATAATAATGAGTTTCTATTTATGGGCCTTCTGATACATGCATATTACATTATACAGTCAGTACAGGCAGTAATAAAGAGCATGGTCTCTAAAACCCAACTGCCTGAGTATGAAGCCTGGCTTTCCTTCTTACCAACTTTATGAACCTGTGTCTCAGTTTTATCATCTGTAAAACATGGGTGATAATGTAATCCATTTATAGACTGCTACAAGGATTCACTGAGTTAATAAAGACCGTTAGAACCATGACACAATAGTTAACGTTACTGAAGTGTTAAACTGGATTTGGCAAAAGCAATATAAGAGACAACTTATACTTTCTTTGTGCTTCTAGGATTAAATGTCTTGAGATACCTTTGGTTCCCAAGTCCCCTTTATGATCTAATGAGAGTAACTGACTCTCCAGAAAAATACACAAACAATACATACCTACACAGTTCTGCATAAGATTACAGAATGCTCAAAGACCCTTGGCTCTCATGCATGGATTAAGCTAAAGTTCCCAGATTTAATTAAACTCAAGAGATGAACCAAGACAAATAATAGGCTAAATAATAAATAGCCTAGGATAATTGATGTTCTACTTATATTTCAGAAGAGGGAGAGGTAACTGCAGGATATGCTCTAGGAGAAGGTGGAATTGGAATGAAGCAGAAAGAATAAAACCTCTGTTCAATGAAAATAAATGAAGGTTGTAAGTATTTATTAAAAAATCTTTTATTCCAAAGACAGTGGATTGTCTTCCTAAATAAGAGTTTGCCAGCAAACAAGACATTACAAGAAAATCAGCATTTCAGTGGTTGAAGAGAGGCTCTGTTATCATCATTATTATTATTTTTAACCTGGCAGAGAAAAAAGAACCAAACACTAATTGCAGAAAATTTGCTGGTGTCAGTACTGTGACTCGGTGCCATTTCTGAGCTGAGCAATTATGCACTTCCCGACTGATGCATTATCATAATGGCTCTCGGTGGGCACAACATATGGTGTTACTTTTGTTTTCAACATGATATAAACCAGATTATTTTTTTCTCACTGCACTAAAAATAACACACAATGATTTGCCTCCTTCCTTACTCAGGTAAGGAGAGGACAGACAGAAAGCTTCAGTGATCTCCTTCTGGCTCATCTCCCTTAACCAGACAGGCTGCCTTTTAAATAGCAACCCTCCCAATTGATGCTTGGCTATAATATTTGCAGAAAAAAACATTTCTTTGATATGATTTTAGTGTGGGATACTCCACATTTTTTTAAGAAATCCAACTCTCTTGTTCTTATGTCCCTTCTTTTTTATCCCCAAGTCAAATTTCTTTCATCTCCATTATCAGGAACTTCTACTAGTTATCACTAAATGTCTATCTCTTGAGTTGGGGTAATTCTGTAATGGATATTTAGAAACACAAAGGTTGATTTCCATCAAGCAGCATATATTTCCATAAGCTGACCAGTAAATGTTGTCATTTAATTCTGATTTCAATTTCTTTTTCTTTCCCTAAAAATACACAAATAGTTTTAGTTGTTTGTTCTTTATTGCTTTTGTCTGGCTGCTTCCATTTGCAGTGTGTGTGTGTGTGTGTGTGTGTGTGTGTCTTTTTTATTGAGCCTTTTATTCCTATTTATTAAACTCCCTCTGCAAATATCCAGAACTTCCTGTGTTCTCTGATTTCATAAAGTCAGTTTTAGCTGAAATATATTCTCTTTTTTTGGATGTATATTCAGAGCTTATTGTAGTTCTGATATCATAAGGCGGAAATAATAAACAATTATTCAGTTCAATTAAAACATATTTACTGAGTATTGTCTCTGTGCCAAAGTCTTTACAAAGAGCTAGGAACAGAGATGAATCTCCCTATATGCCTCCCTATATACCATGAGTATTCAGTTTTCTGCATTGGAGAGCAGCTATGGATGACAATATTACCCTGAAACAAATGAACATACACAGAAGCATCTTCCCTTTTAGGTAATTATGAGGCAAATTCCATTGAGAAAGTGACCCAAAGAATCTTGATAAAAACAGAACTTAGTGTAAACCAATGTGATATAGACATTCCAAGTTCTGGGTCAATATTCAACTTTAGGAAATGTTTCAATCTGTTGAGTAAATGAAAAATGGGGTTTAAAGAATTATAGTTCTGGTGGAGAAGGCAAGCTAGGCAATGATTCCTAAATAGGGGTAAGGAGGGATGTAGATGGAACACCTCAGCTGATGAGGTTTCTCAAACTTGTTTTCTATCCACTGACTAGTCTAGCAGATAGGGATTTGAAGCTACATCATTGAAAGAAAACAATGAGTAGTAATTTTGTGGATCCTTCCTATATGTGTTCACTGACATCGATATGAAAATGTCTGATTGGAAATTTCTTGTGATCAAATTTGTTTCCTGTTGGAAACTAGACTTGATCTATTTTTCCAAAGGCTGACCAAGATATTTCTATTGGTTATGTTAATATAACAAAGCAACTATTGCTATTTTTTTAGAATAGGAAACTACCATCACCCTCATCATACACTGAGGGGGGCAAAATAATTTATCTCAGGGAAATGTGTTGTTGTTAAGACAAGTTCATGTGTGCAAAGGTTTATCTAGGTGATAGAAATAGAACAAAAGTGATTTAAACTACTCTATAAGAGTGTTGCTGGGTCAACTGGTAGTTCTGCTTTTAGCTCTCTAAGAAATTGCCATACTGCTTTCCATAGTGGTTGAACCACTTTACACTCTCACCAACAATGTATAAGTGTTCCTTTTACTCCACAACCTCATCAGCATCTGTTATTTTTTGTCTTTTTAATAAATAGTCATTCTGACTGGTATGAGATGGTATCTCATTGTGGTTTTGATTTTCATTTCACTAATGATCCATGATGTTGAGCTTTTTTTCAAATGCTTCTTGGCCATATCTCTGATTCTTTTGAGAATTGTTTATTCATGTCCTTTGCCCACGTTTTAATGGGGTTGTTTCTCTCTTGTAAATTTAAGTTCTTTATAGATGATGGATATTAGACCTTTGTCAAATGCATAGTTTGCAAATATTTTCTCCCATTCTGTAGGTTGTCTGTTTATTCTGTTGATAGTTTCTTTTGCTGTACAGAAGCTCTTAAGTTTAATGAGATGCCATTTGCCAATGTTTTATTGATTTTAGTGTCTTTGTCACAGAATCTTTGCCTGTTCCTATGTGTAGGATGGTATTGCCTAGGTTGTCTTCCAGGTTTTTATAGTTTTAGGTAGTCTTTAAACCACATTGAGTTGATTTTTGTATATAGTATAAGGAAGGAGACTGGCTTCAATCTTCTGCATATAGCTAGCCAGTTATCCCACCACCATTTATTGAATAGGAAGTCTTTTCCCCATTGCTTGTTTTTGTCAGCTTTGTCAAAGATCAGATGGTCATAGGTGTGCGGCCTTGTTTCTGGTCTCTCTATTCTGTTCCATTGGTCTATGTGCCTGTTTTTGTACCAGTACCATGCTGTTTGGTTATTGTACCCCCCTATAGTATAGTTTGGAAACCCATTACTGGGTATATACCCAGAGGAATATTAATCATTCTGTCATAAAGACACATGCACATAAATGTTCATTGCAGGATTATTCACAATAGCAAAGACATGGAATCAACCTAAAAACCCTTCAGTGACAGAGTGGTTAAAGAAAATGTGATACATATACACTATGGAATACTATGCAGCCATAAAAAATAAAGAGATCATGTCTTTTCCGGGGACATGGATGGAGCCAGAAGCTATTGGCCTTAAAAAACTAATGCAGAAACAGAAAACCAAATACCGCATGTTCTCAATTATAAGTGGGAGCTAAATGATGAGAACTGATGAACACAAAGAAGGAAACAACAGACATTGAGGTCTACTTGAGGATGGAGGGTGGGAGGAGGAAGAGGAGCAGAAAAGATTATTATTGGGTAGTGGGTTTGATACCTGGGTGATGAAATAATCTGTTTAACAACCTCCCCCCCGGACACTTTTACCTATGTGACAAACCTTCAGATGTACCCCCAAACTTAAAATAAAAGTTAAAAAAGGGAGTTGCAATAGAAAATGAGGAGGTGGCATCTTAGCACTGAACTAAGAGGATATGAGGGAAGACTGAGAGAAGTTAGGAGAGCAGGTTCAACGGAAGTGTGTCCAGATTGAGCAAGAGAAAGGTGAGAAAAAGAGTCACAGTGGGACCTTAATGCTGAATTCTGTTCTTTGTTCCTCTTTCTCCCCCACAGGTCTCAACGTCTGTCAAAAGCAAGAATGGTGTTTTGGAGAAGGAAGGAGGTAGGACTATGTCCATGTTTAAGGCAATGTGAAACAAGATGAGAAAGGGCGGCTGCAGCACATGCAAGATTTGGAGAGAAGAAATCAAAAGTTGAACTTGGAGCACGCAGTGGATGGCAATCACCAGGAGCATTTACGTCTGACCCCAGGAACCCTCAGGAGTAAAGGAGTGATGATGAGGGGATGGATTACCCAAGTTACTTGAAATGAGAGCTCTGTCATTTACTCTGGATGTTTAAGAGTTAAGTATGACATGCCCACCAACTCGTCATCTAGCATTAGGTATATCTCCCAATGCTATCCCTCCCCCCTCCCCCCACCCCACAATAGTCCCTGAAGTCTGATGTTCCCCTTCCTGTGTCCATGTGTTTTCATTGTTCAGTACCATAGAGCCTAAAGTATAATAATAATAATAGTAATAAAAAAAAAAAAGTATGACGTGCCCATAGGACTGGAGAATCTAGGGACATTCCATTTCTACTAAATCGATGACAATGATCAACATATTTCACAATTCTATTTCTCTTTTCATTCAGGTAGAATTATTTTTCACTGCAAAGTATTCATTATTGGGAAAAGTAGGTTTTTAAAAAATTAACTTATATTTAATTTATTTATTTTCTTAGCATTCTGACAAATAGAGGCAAAAAAAGCCAAGACATTCTTAGGCTTAGGAGAGAGAGAGACGTAGAAAACCCCAAATAAAATATCGAAATCTTTCTTTTACTTTTGCTAAGTGGTTTGTCTTTTAGGAAGAAATGGATGGCTATAGCTGTGTAAATCTCTTCTAAGAAGTGATATGGTAAAGGAAGGCGATCATTAGAATCTCTTTAATAATCTGTCAAATGTTATTCGTTGCATTCTTATGTCTATTAACAATGTTTTCCTCTTTGGAACAGCTGTCTCCTGTGCTATAAGCAGTAATGAAGAATTGTTGACTGCATATTGAGAAAGTGAGTAAAACATTTCCATCATCAAATACTTTGGTTAAATAATTTTTGACTAAAAATACTTTTCAAAAAAAGCTAGCTGATTTTTGAGTCTTTACTCCCTTTCTTTTGATTTTTTTTATGACGAATGCTTATTTACAGATTGTACTTATGAACCACATATATGAAAAGATGTAACATAATGCAGATATGGTTGTCCAGAAATAGCCCTTGAATAAACTGAGATGCAGAGACCAAATTCACATAGCTAGAAGTGCCTCAGTATTCTTGCACCATGTATTAACATATAACACATTTCATTGGGTTTATTTTGGTCTTCAAATTTCTTGATACCAATAATCATCAATTAATTCATTCCTGATACAGCCAGCAGAATACTGTAGCCATAAGGGCACTTAATCAGTTCTCAGTTACTTGTGAACTATTCATGCTCCCTTCTAAACTTTAGGCTGGCTTTGTCTTATTGGTAATATATACTCATAGAAAGCTAACTTCTGGGTGCTCAGATACTTAATTTCTGAAAATATGTTAGAATAAACCAAATATAAATAAGAGATTAGACCTACCATTGAGATGAAATATATTCTAAGATAAAAAATACATGACTTCTCAATGAATTGTTATTTCTGTCTACAATACTTTTTCTGTATGATTGATGAATATCATCAAGAATAGGCTGCCTACAATGTTGATAACTAAGTTTATTTTGCAATTCTAAATGCAGTTTATAGTGCTTTACTAGCTCAGAGAGAGGTTAGTAGGATGAGTCCAGTTTCCATAAGCCCTTCTAAATGGGAAATGAGTCCTCTCCCACATAAATGAGTATTTTTAACTAAATAGAGATAAAAATAGTATATCTAAATGTTCCCTTGGAGGAGAGGTTGTGTACAGGAGCTCTCTATTGCCAAACTTTCACATAAGGTCAAACCCAGGATTACAAGCTATAACCATGTTTGCCATCTTTAAAGCAATTCTTCATATTTAAGAACAAATCAATTTTGTGACATACGGTGTTCAAGTATGGGATCTGGTATAACCTTAGGAAGACAGAGTCTGCTGTGTATCTAAAATCAACCTGTAAGTACTGGTAGACAATCCATAAAGATTTCTGAATGAAGGAAGTAATAAATACTGTCCTCAACAATGTCAATGTTTCATTATCTAAAAATATTTACTCGTGTTCTCTGTGTGATACTTACTAAATCCCTGGCAGCAACTGGACATGCTCACATGCCTCTTTGGAAAATAAAATACCAACACAAAACAAAACAAATGAACTGTTTTTGATAGGCATTTGAAAAAACCTATAGCAAGCAGTGTCGATCATGGCTCTAAGAATGCAAGTCAATTAAAAATGATGACATCTGAAATATTTAAACCTTTATTTATTAATAAACATCATAGAGGGAAAAGAAACGCTCAAATGACACAAAGTAGGTAAAATAAATGTTTACTATTTTTAGTCTCATTTAAAATCTTTTGTCAGTTGCGTTTACTCTAAGCTATATAAAAAGGATTCATATATAGAAGACAAAGACATATTTTCCCAAAAGAAAGAAGTAAACAGATGTTTAATTCCACTATACCTTCTAAATTGAGAACTGTTGTGAATGACTTCCCTAATACTGTGAAAATTAATTGGCTATGATTAGAGGCCAAGGCAAGAATTTTATAATGAAGACAAAATATGTAAGCTTCTTTCAAACACAGGAATCCATGAATACGCATACTATTGCTGTTTTAAAATTCAGGCTGAATGAAAATAACTTACCTGACACAACAATAATGAGCATCTTAGCATTGGTACCTAAGAGACTATGGAAGAATTTCAGGGTAGCTGGGATGTCTTTTACATAATACAGCATCTAGAAAGGAGGAAAAAGAGAAATGAGCTGCTTCTCTATGTTGAAGTCTTTATTGCTTGGGCTAGATACTCCTAGAAAGTTTGATTTTCTAGTTGAGTGAATTTTTACCCAAGAAAACACTTAAGAAATTTAAAGATTAAAGACGTTGCATGAAGACATAGAACAATAATGTGAGAAAATATTTGGGGAAATGGAAAAGTATGATATTTGTTTGACTAGAGTCAAATGGTTTTAAATTTACTCTTGCTGGCTTCCATAGCACAGACATTTATAGCTGGAGACACTTAGTCACCATTCCACATGGGGACATGAATCCTATGCTTGTTCTATAATTCGTGAATTGCAGTTCTTCTGGGAAAAAATGGTTCCGGCACCATAAAAACAGACCCCATTTCATGGAACGTTACTTTACAATTAAGCCCTTTGCACTAGCTTCTCCATATGCTCACAGATGCTTTTTTAAAACCACAGAAAATGTGACAGGCTCTGATGATGACAGATTCTGTAGGAAGTTGGACTAAATAAAGCATGAGGTTATCTTCTTGGTCACAGGGTGTTTAAGGGTCAGGACACCCATTTTTAATAATTCTGGATCAATCTCAAGTGAAGTACAGGCCTTTCCACCCAACACAGAGCTTGGACTTACGCATTGACAGTGGGAAGTTTTTCTCCATGGCTTGCATCTTTGGACCCCACCCCCATAGACACTTCTTATATCTTATCTTCATCTTTGTTGGACAAGAATTCAATATTCCATATAGCCTGTCCTTAGAGAATTCATTGCACAAAGGAAAAGTACTTTAGCTATGCCTCTTTCATATGAATGAATGAAATAAAATGGACCTGACCTGTGCATGGCTCATGGTGCCTTAGGGGCCACACTCCACATTTTCCACCACAGGGACCATAGGCAGGTACCCAAATATAGTGAATCAATATGATGGCTAACAATCTACGATATGACCTGGCTAGAAATGTGGAAGTGGGCCATAGATGATACCTTAAATTTTTCTCAAAGACAGTGAAATTTTCTGAATTGACAGTGAGGTTGTAAAAGTATCATGAGAGTGTGAGGATTATAATGAGTAACAGAGAGGCAGAGACGCTGCACAGAAAAATGGGGCATAGACCGAGATGGAGAGAGAAGAACAGGATAGAGATGCAGAGGGAAACAGAGTTGCTATAAGAAAGAAGGAACAAACGTGGAAGTTTTAAGAGAAATAGGAAAGACAAGCTGATTCCTGAAATCACAACATTTATAACAGAGAAAAGAATGGGATCCAGGGTTAAGCAGAGGGAGTGGTTTTTAATAAGAGGAGGTTTTTGCAATAAGATGGAAGAAGGAGATGATGCACAAATGCAGTTATGTTTGCAAAGTTAGCGGGTAAAAAATGAGTTTCTATCTGGTAGTTTCTATTTTCTCTATACATTATGAAGTGAGGTCATCCGTTCGGAATGAAAGGTCTGGGAGAGACTGCAGGAGTAGTAAGGAGAGAGGGGAGTTATGAAATAGTTATGTGAGGAAGTGGGAACAAAAGCAAGTCTGGTAGAGAAATATCTTGGCATCCTGGACAGTGATAAGTACTACCTGACAGGCAAAAGATTTCATCAGCTAAAGAAGTAGAGACATAGAATTGCCTGTATATGACAAAACTGGAGTATTTCTTCCTTTGACTTCTTGTAAGTTTATTCCTTTGGGGTGACTATCATTGTAGACCAGTAAGAAAAATAATGTTTTGTTGTTAATCAATTGGTATTGCCAAAATATGTACATTTCCCAATGGTAACCAACTTCCAAAACCATACATCCTTTATGCTATTCAGAAATATTAGTTATCTCTGGAAATCCAGCCCCGTGCTACCTACTCAATAGTCACTCTCTTTCTATAACATGTGTGAGTCAGTTTGTTGGATCTGGATGATGGAAGTAAAAACGTATTGAACTGAGGCATCATGTAATCTGCCCCTTTGACCATATGTCCACTACAGAAACACTCTGGGACATTGGTCCACCCAAACCATTAGAGCCACTAGAGAATATGTTATGATGCTATCATTCTCAAATCTCTGTAAAAACATTCAACGATATAAAAATAAATTAAAGACTGGGTGCAGTGGCTCACACCTGTAATTCCAACACTTTTGGAGGTTGAAGTGGGAAGATCACTTGACTCCAGGATTTCAAGACCAGCCTGGGCAACATAGTATGACCCCATCTCTACAAAAAATAAAAAATTAGTTGGGTGTGGTGGTGCACACGTGTGGTCTCAACTAACCAGGAAGCTGCAGTGGGAGGATTGCTTAAGCTCAGGAGGTTGAGGCTAGAGTGAGCTAAGATCATGCCACTGCACTCCAGCCTGGATGACACAGTGAGACTCCCATGTCAAAAAAAGAAATAAGAATTAAGCCAACATTTTTTAAAATGGATAACTGTAGAGGTATTTTGATTAGAGAAAACTGGTTTTTTGAATGTTAAAGAGAATCTTAGTATAATAAACATCTTTATCCTTTATTTGGGCAGATCATGGTCACTTGTAAAATTAGAAATTAGAAGATTTTCATTTTCCTTTTAAAAGTTAGAATAGTAGGTATTCATTATATATATCTGAAAAGTCTTCTTTCTGAGTATATAGTATAATACATATTTCTCACCTGAATCATATGAATAAAGTCCCACTTCTGAAGCTCCTTTTTCTCCAATATTCTACTTTGATATTCAGATGATGTCTCCTTATGCCAAGCAAACTTTACGTTCTCGAGGTTTGATGTCTTGGCTACAAGCCCTAAAATACAGAGAAGAGGTGACACACCATCAATTTTAATTGCAAATGTGGAACCCATTTCCATTTAGAATTTTAATGCAATCAATGTTATATACAAACAGATAGAAAGAACATTTTTCTTTCTTATGTCTGGGAGACCAGAGAGTTCATACTGCTTTTTTTTTTTTTCTAGTATTTAATGAAATTAGAGGTGAAAGAAACAGTCAGTAAGAAATAATTACAAGAACCCTGGGCAGACATAGGTTATATTGTCTTAGTATTAATGAAGGATCAACTGGTGAATTTTATCAGTGGAAAGTGAATTGGAAACAGATCATATGTTTGTATAATTCAGGAGTAGGCAAACTACAGTCCAGGGACTATATCTAGCCTGCTACTTATTTTTGTATGAACTGCAAGCTAAAAACATGTATTGTTCTACTTCCTGACTTTGTGTCACTGCCATTCATGTTTCATGTCATTATATTTTTGAATGATTTAAAAAACACATCATTCATATATGCTAATTCATATGTGAAAATGATATGAAATTCAAATTTTAGTGTTTACAAATAAAGTTTTATTCAAACACACCCATGCTTGTTAGTTTACCTATTTTTTTTTTGGCTGCCTTTGTGGCACACGGCAGGTTGATTAGTTGTTACAGAGATTGGATTGACCTTCTGAATCTAAAATATTTACTATTTGGCCTTTGCCAGGAAAAGTTTGTGAACTTTTACTGTAACCCACTAAACATAAGCTCTTTAAGGTTGATTTAAATAATTCTGGATCAATGAATGAATCTGTACCTAAGCATAAACATCAAAAGGTAATCATTGATGACAACTGGGGAATGGACAAAGCATCAATAGAAAAGGGAGTTTATTATTCATTGTTCACATTTTGAGATGTTTAGTCATGCCTGCCAAGAACTAATTCAGTTCTTCTCCCAATAAGCTTGTGAAAAGCATGCCACAGTAACTATATTATTAATCATTCAAGGGAACAATTTGAGTTAAGTCTTTTGGGATAGGATCTGGTGTAGAGGACCAGGAGTTACAGGTACCTTTGTATTTGGCAATTTGTTCAGCACTTGGCTCAACAACTTCATTGTTGATACAAACTCCTGGGTATTGAGCCTGAACTTTGGAGAGAATTTGAAGATCAATTTCACCTAGAAGATAAACATATGGGACAGGTCACATCATTCCAGCAAGAAATGATTAAAAACAATTTTAGCTGATTTATTATCTGCCCTACCTTTACTAGGAAAGCCTAGCATAAATAAAGAATAATGTTCAACTGCTGCCCTGCCATGATGCCTGTGATGCAGAACAGCTAGGTTCTAAGTAGGCATAGTAATGTGACTCAAGGAGGGCTGTGAGTGCCATCCATTCATTTATATGATCTTTAACATCTGTCACTATATTTCATCAAATCAAAGATGCTGTTGATTGTAGAAGGAAATTAACCCTTATTTTTGTTTCACCAAGTTAGAAAAAAGCCACTGTCAATTATAATTTTAAGATTTTATCAACTGGAGAGCATAACAATATCAGAGGTATTAAAATACGAAAAAAAATGCACCTCAGAACTGGCAGAGTAGGCTAGGCCAGAAGAGTACAAAAAAAAATGTCAGATTAAAAAAAGGGTACAAGCATATGTCAGGTAAAATAAAGAAGAAAAACATGTCAGCTATCTGCCCTCATAAACACTATTATCTGTGACACAGACACAGAAATAGCCCTGGCTCAGTTGGGCTATTCTTCAAGGTAGGAAGAGGGAAGAGAACATATGGGGAGAGGACGAGGGATGATGCCAGAGTGATGGTGCTTCATGGGGGAAGATCACTCATGAACTCTGTCACTCCCAAGGTAAGTGGGAGTTAGCCCAGAAACTGTGGGGAAGTGAGGGATTGCAGGTACAGGGGACAAGATGACAGATGCACACACAGAAAATAGAAGAGTATATTTGGAACTACTAGCAGTCTAAATTTCTTAGAATATTGAGCAAGGCAGGACCTCCAAGCAAGAATCCCTGCCCTGGTGAAAAATTCAGCCTGTAGGGATAGTGTAAGAGAGATGACAATAAGTCAGATGGACTTGAGTTTTAAACCTGTCTTCTTCACTTACTCAGTGTATACAACTTTGGGCAATTTGCTTTACCTCTCCAAGCTTCTTTTTTTTTTAATTAGAAAAATAAAAATAATAATAGTACTTAATTTATTAGTTGTGAGGGTTAAATGAAGTAATGCATATAATGCACAGTGCAAAATAAAGTTGGCACTGAATAAATGTTAGCTGTTCATTATTTTTATTGTTATCTTGAGTCCATCTCTTTGAAAATATCTCTTCTCTCCCTATTGCTGATGCCTCCAACTTATGTTTTGCACGTTTATTCAATTAGGTTATGATGTTGACCTCCATTAAAATGGAAATACCTCCTGGCAAGATTAGCATAGGAAAATGATGTTAGTCTTTAACATTTGGCATAAATGACATTAACAGAACCTTTCCAAGGTTGCACATAGCAGGAAGCAAAAGCAGTGGTCATAAGACTTGGAGGTCTGGAAGGAAAGAGATGAGGAAGAAAAACCAGGAACAGAAGATCCTAGACTAGGAAAAGACAGCGGTCCAGGGGCATATGAGAGTCCCAGGTACTGGCAATAGGAGATGGTGTACATGGTGTGTGTGGAGGGAAGGAGGGAGAGTGGAAAGGAAGCTGAAATAGAGTATGAAGTCACTTATGTGACAATTTTCTTCACAGCCAGCCCTACCTACTTGAAATCATGTATTTCTTCACTGATGACTATAGCTGCCATTTATTATTGGCCACCTACTGTTCACCAAACACTGTTGCTAGGCTTTTTACCTGGAACATCTCATTAATCCTGACAGCAAGTTCCATGATATTATTAATATTCCCAACTGGATTAGGTGATTTGAGTATGTTGATATTCAAGGGATATTGATATACCTGAAGTTTAAGTCACATTTGTCTAAATCTACACTGTTTGTTCTTCTAACTCATTCAACTAAGAAGTAGAAAGATAACAAACGCTAAAAAGACATGAAAAGCCTTCTATTCTTCTGTTCAGCAACTATTTTGAAGGGAAAAAAAGATAACTAAGACAAAAGGCTGATAAGAATAGCTGTGGGCTAATGGGAAATAGATTCCAGCTTGCCCCCAAAAGACTAGAGACCAAAATTTTCTTGCCTCATATTAACCTAGCCATACATTTTAAATGAAAAATTATCAGTTATGAGGATCTCAAATTCAACATTTTGAAAAAGATAACTGAAATGCAATTATATCCCCTCAGGGCTTGATGAGCTCTCCTCCAAAGATGGACCTAGACATTTCAGGTTGGCCTGGTTGGCAAAATATATCTAGCACAGTCTGGGACATGTTCAGAGCCAGGCAGTCCCTCTCCCTGGGGCACTGATAGAGGACACAATGCTAGAATCACAATTGACATATGGAAACCATTGGTTTGCATAACAGCCTCTAGAGTATAAGCTCATGTGTGCTGGATTCCTGGCAAAAATAAATTAAGTTTAAGAAGAGGTGATAATGGAACTATTTCCTTAAGAGTCAATTAGAACATAAAATCTATTTCTGACCTCATAAGTAGGGTGACCATACTTGTTTGTCAGGGACATTTCCGTTTTATACCTGTTGTCTTAGTGTCCATCTGCTTTTGTTTCTTGGTCCTAACTTGTTCATTTTTAATAAAATATCATTAGTAGAATTTTAGTTTTGGAAGTAGTTTTTAAAAAAGAACATTTCATAAATTTACTAATATGAGAAACTTGTTCAATACATACAAATTTCAAAAATTATAATAATTTTCATTATTGTACCTACTGTCTCCAACTAACTCTCTAAAGTACCCTACACTGGACAATAAATAATACCACTGTGCTCATAGGCACTTACATTCTGTGCTTTTTTTTATTTCTTCTGAGAAAGGATGGAATATATGTGCAGAATGTACAGGTTTGTTACATAGGTATACATGCACCATGGTGGTTTGCTATACCTATTGACCTGTCTTCTATGTTCACTCCCCTCACCCCCAACCCCCAACAGGCCTTGGTGTCTGTTGTTCTCCCCTCTGTGTCCATGTGCTCTCATTGTTCAACTGCCACTTATGAATGAGAACATGCGGTATTTGGTTTTCTGTTCCTGTTAGTTTGCTGAGGATGATGGCTCCCAGCGTCATCCATGTCCCTGCAAAGGACATGAACTCATTCTTTTTTATGGCTTCATAGTATAACATGGTGTATATGCACCACATTTTCTTTATCCAGTCTATCACTGATGGGCATTTGGGTTGGTCCCATGACTTTGCTATTGTAAATAGTGCTGCAATGAGCATACATATGCATGTGTCTTTATAGTAGAATGATTTTATTCCTTTGGATATATACCCAGCAATGGGATTGCTAGGTCAAATGGTATTTCTGGTTCTAAATTCTTGAGGAATCTCCATACTGTCTTCCACAATGGTTGAACTAATTGACATTCCCACCAACAATGTAAAAGTGTTCCTATCTCTCCACAGCCTTGCCAGCATCTATTGTTTCCTGATGTTTTAATAATTGCCATTCTGACTGGCTTGAGATGGTATCTCATGGTGGTTTTGATTTGCATTTCTCTGGTGATCAGTGATATTGAGCTTTTTCTCATATGTTTGTTGGCCACATAAATGTCTTCTTTTGAGAAGTGTCTGTTCATATCTTTTGCCCAGTTTTTAATGGGGTGGTTTGTTTTTTTCTTATAAATTCATTTAAGTTCCTTGTAAATTCTGGATATTAGATCTTTGTCAGATGGGTAGAGCACAGAAATTTTATCCCATTCTGTAGGTTGCCTGTTCACTCTGATGATAGTTTCTTTTGCTGTGCAGAAGTTCTTTAGTTTAATTAGATCCCATTTGTCAATTTTGGCTTTTGTTGCAATTGCTTTTGGCATTTTTGTCATGAAGTCTTTGCCCATGCCTATGTCCTGAATGGTATTGCCTAGGTTGTCTTCTAGGGTTTTTATGGTTTTGGGTTTTACATTTAAGTCTTTAATCCATCTTGAGTTAATTTTTGTATAAGGTGTAAGGAAGGGGTCCAGTTTCAGTTTTCTGCATATGGCTAGCCAGTTTTCCCAGCGCCATTTACTGAATAGGAGATCCTTTTCCCGTTGCTTGTTTTTGTCAGGTTTGTTGAAGATCAGATGGTTTAGGTGTGTGGTGTTATTTCTGAGGCCTCTGTTCTGTTACATTGGTCTATATGTCTGTTTTGGTACCAGTACCATGCTGTTTTGGTTACTGTAGACTTGTAGTATAGTTTGAAGTCAGGTGGCATGATGCCTCCAGCTTTGTTCCTTTTGCTTAGGATTGTCTTGGCTATATGTGGTCTTCTTTGATTACATATGAAATTTAAAATAGCTTTTTCTAATTCTGTGAAGAATGTCAATGGTAGTTTGATGGGAATAGCATTGAATCTACAAATCAATTTGGGCAGTATGGCCATTCTCATAATATTGATTCTTCTTATCCATGAGGATGGAATATCTTTCCATTTGATTGTATCCTCTCTTATATCCTTGAACAATGCTTTGTAGTTCTCCTTGAAGAGGTCCTTCGCATCCCTTGTTAGCTGTATTCCTAGGTATTTTATTCTCTTTGTAGCAATTGTAATTTGGAGTTTCTTCATGATTTGGCTTTGTGTTTGTCTAATGTTGGTGTAAAGGAATGCTGTGATTTTTGCACATTGATTTTGTATCCTAAGACTTTGCTGAAGTTGCTTATCAGTTTAAGAAGTTTTTAGGCTGAGATGATGGGGTTTTCTAAATATACAATCATGTTGTCTACAAACAGAGACAATTCGCCTTCCTCTCTTCCTATTTGAATACCTTTTATTTCTTTCTATTGCCTGATTGCCCTGGCAAGAAGTTCCATTACTACCTTGAATAGGAGTGGTGATAGAGGGCATCCTTGTCTTGTACTAGTTTTCAACAGTAATGCTTCCAGCTTTTGCCTATTCAATATGATATTGGTTGGGTAAGTTTGTCATAAATAGCTTTTATTATTTTGAGATGTGTTCCATTAATATCTAGTTTATTGAGAGTTTTTAACAAGAAGAGATGTTTAATTTTATCAAAGGCCTTTTCTGCATCTATTGAGATAATAATGTGGTTTTTGTCTTTCGCTCTGTTTATGTAATAGATTACGTTTTTTGATTTGTGTATGTTGAACCAGCCTCGCATCCCAGGGATGAAGCTGACTTGATCGTGGTGGATAATTTTTTTTAATATGCTGCTGAATTTGGTTTGCCAGTATTTTACTGAGGATTTTCCCATCGATACTCATCAGAGATACTGGCCTGAAGTTTCCTTTTTTTGTTGTGTCTCTTCTTGATTTTGTTATCAGGAAGATACTGCCTTCATAAAATGAGTTAGGGAGGAGTCCCACCTTTTCAATCATTTGTAATAGTATCTGAAGGAATGGTACCAGCTCCTCTTTGTATTTCTGGTAGGACTCAGCTGTGAATCCATCTGGTCTTGGCTTTCTTTGGTTGGTAGGCTATTAATTACTGCCTTAATTTCAGAACTTGTTATTGGTCTATTCAGGGATTCAACTTCTTCTTGGTCTAGTCTTAGTAGGGTGTATGTGCCCAGGAATTTAACCATTTCTTCTAGAGTTTCTAGTTTATTTGTGTAGAGGTGTTTATAGTATTCTCTGATGGTAGTTTGTATTTCTGTGGGGTCAGTGGTGATATACCCTTTATCATTTTTTATTGTGTCTATTTGATCCTTCTCTCTTTTCTTCTTTATTAGTCTAGCTAGCAATCTATTTTGTTAATTTTTTCAAAAAAACAGTTACTGGACTCATTGATTTTTGTTTGGAGGGTTTTTGGATCTCTATCTCCTTTAATTCTTCTCTGATCTTAGTTATTTCTCGTCTTCTGCCAGCTTTTGGATTCATTTGTTCTTGCCTCTATAACTCTTTTAATTGTGATGTTAGGGTGTCAACTTGAGATCTTCAAGCTTTCTGATGGGGGCATTTAAGTGCTATAAATTTCCCTCTTAACACTGCTTTAGTTGTGTCCCAGAGATTCTGGTATGTTTTCTCTTTGTTCTTGTTGGTTTCAAAGAACTTCTTGATCTCTGCTTTAATTTCATTATTTACCCAGGAGTCATTCAGGAGCAGGTTGTTCAATTTCCATGTAATTGTGTAGTTTTGAGTGAGTTTCTTAATCCTGAGTTCTAATTTGATTGCACTGTGGTCTGAGAGACTGTTATGATTTCAGTTCTTTTGCATTTGCTAAGGAGTGTTTTATTTCCAATTATGTGGTAGATTTTAGAATAAATGCCAAGTGGCATTGCGAAGAATGTATATTCTGTTGATTTGGGGTACAGAGGTTTGTGGATGTTTACTAGGTCCACTTGATCCAGAGCTGAGTTCAAGTCCTCAATATCCTTATTAATTTTCTGTCTCATTGATCTAATACTGACAGCGGGGTGTTAAAGTCTCCCACTATTATTGTCTGGGAGTATACCTCTCTTTGTAGGTCTCTAAAAACTTGTTTTATGAATCTGAGTGCCCTTGTATTGGGTGCATATATATTTAGAATAGTTAGCTCTTCTTGTCAAATTGTTCCCTTTACCTTATGTAATGCCCTTGTCTTTTTTGATCTTTGTTGGTTTAAAGTCTGTTTTGTCAGAGACTAGGATTGCAACCCCTGCTTATTTTTTGCTTTCCATTTGCTTGGTAAATTTTCCTCCATCCCCTTATTTTGAGCCTATGTGTGTCTTTGCACATGAGATGGGTCTCCTGAATACAGCACACTGATGGGTCTTGACTCTTTATCTGATTTGTCAGACTGTGTCTTTTAATTGGGACATTTAGCTCATTTACATTTAAGGTTAGTATCATTATGTGTGAATTTGACCCTACCATCATGCTGCTATTTGGTTATTTTGTACACTAGTTGTTGCAGTTTCTTCATAGTGTCATTGGTTTTTATATTTTGATGTGTTTTTGCAGTGGCTGCTACTGGCTTTTCCTTTCCATGTTTAGTGCTTCCTTCAGGAGCTCTTGCAGGGCAGGCCTGGTGACAACAAAATTCCTCAGCATTTGCTTGTCTGGAAAGGATTTTATTTCTCCTTTGCTTATGAAGCTAGTTTGGCTGGATATGAAATTCTAGGTTGAATTTTTTTTTTTCTTTAAGAATGTTGAATATTGGCCTCCAATCTTTTCTGGCTTGTAGAGTTTCTGCTGAGAGGTCTGTTGTTAGTCTGATGGGTTTCCCTTTGTAGGTGACCTGGCCTTTCTCTTTGGCTGCCCTTAACAATTTTTCTTCATTTCCATCTTCAATCTGATGATTATGTGTCTTGGAGTTGAATTTCTTGTGGAGTATCTTAATGATGTTCTCTGTATTTTCTGAATTTGCATGTTGGCAGTCTTGCTAGATTGAGGAAGTTCTCCTGGATAATATCCTGAAGTGTGTTTTCCAGCTTGTTTCCATTCTCTCCATTTCCTTCTTGTACTCCAATCAATTGTAGGTTTGGTCTTATGAAGTCCCATATTTCTTGGAAGCTTTGTTCATTCCTTTTCATTCTTTTTTCTCTAGTCTTGTCTGCGTGCCTTATTCCAGGAAGGTGGTCTTCAGACTCTGATATTCTTTCTTCCACTTGGTTGATTCAGCAATTGATACTTGTGTATGCTTCAGGAAGTTCTCATGCTGTGTTTTTCAGCTCCATCATGTTGTTTATGCTTCTCTCTAAACTGGTTATTCTAGTTAGCAATTCCTCTAACCTTTTATCAAGGTTCTTAGCTTCTTTGCATTGGGTTAGGACATGCTCCTTTAGATCAGTGTAGTTTTTTATTACCCATCTTTTGAAGCCTACTTCCATCAATTTGTCCATCTGATCCTCCCTCCAGTTCTGTGACCCTGATGGAGAAAGGTTGAAATCATTTGGAGGAGAAAAGGCACTCTGACCTTTTGGGTTTTCAGCATTGTTTCATTGATTCTTTCTCGACTTCGTGAGTTTGTCTAGTTTTGGTCTTTGAGGCTGCTGACCCTTGGATGGGGTTTTTGTGGAGACTTTTTGTTGCTCTTGTTGTTGATGCTGTTGTTGTTGCTTTCTGCTTGTTTGTTTTTCTTTCAATGGTTAGGTCCCTCTTCTGCAGGGCTGCTGCAGTTTGCTGGGGGTTCACTTCAGGACCTATTTATCTGATTCACTCCTGTGCCTGGAGATGTCACCCAAAGAGGCTGGAGAACAGCAAAGATGAGTGCCTGCTTCTTCTTCTGGGACTTCTGACCTTGAGGGGCACCAGCCTGATGCCAGTAGGGAGCAGTCCTGTATAGGGTGTCTGACAACCTCTATTGGAGGGTCTCACCCAGTTGGGTGGCATGGGGAACAGAACCTGTTTAACACAGTGCCTCACTTGTGGGAAACCCACTTGTCTGGGCTGCCTGGATTCCTCAGAACTACCAGGAGGAAAGGCTAAGTCTGCTGGTCCACAGAGACTGCAGCCATCCCTCCCCCTAGGGACACAGGACCAGGGAGATGCAGGTTCTGTCCCTGAGCCTCTGGCTGGTGTTACTGGAGTTGGGGCGGGGAAGCCTCACCCAATGAGGAAGGATGGGTCAGGGTCAGGCCTGAAGAGGCACTCTGGCCACAGACTGCAAGCTGGTGTGTTGGACTGTGAGGGACAAGTCTTGGGACCAAGCCGTCCAGCCTCCCTGTCTCCAACAGGGGAAAAGCACAGCCTGGGGCTATAGAGATGGGTGCCTCCCTTCCCCTGCCCAGGGAGCTTTGTGTTAGGCAGATGCAAATCCCAGTACTGGCTGCTGCTCCTCCCCCAAGGAGCTCAAATAGCTTTGACAGCAGGCAGCCACAGCCAGTGCTGGTCACCTCTCCCTCCAGGAGTTCCGTAGGCTTAAGCAGATTCCTTCCAACTGAGAAGCTAAGAGTCTGTGCATTTCTGGGTTGGGACGCTAGTCCCTGGTGGTGTGGGTTCACAAGTGGGATCTTCCAATCTGTGGGTTGCACAGTTCTGTGGAAAAAGCACACTCACCCATTGCCTCCCTTGGTTGGGGGGAGGGGGCTCCCCCACTCCATGTGGCTCTCATGTGGGCTGCCACACCACACTGTTCTTCTTTCTCTCCGTGCGTCACACCAACCTCCTAGTCAGTTCTGATGAGAGAACCTGGATGCCTTGGTTACTGGTGAAGTATTCACAAGCTTATTATGTTTTTTTTCAATGGGAGCCTCCAAACGCTGCTGTTTCTAGTCGGCCATCTTGGCCCCGCCCTGTGTTATTTTTATAATAGGTATAGTATTTCTTATTGTGATATATATGTAAGAAATAATACAATTATCTATATCTATATCTAGCTATATAAATATCTACTTCTATTTACATACATATATGTATCTTTATAGAAATGTGTGTATATGCATATATCGATATATGTGTGTGATATTATTTTTTATATATATATATATGTTTTTATCTATGGCTCCTGGCTTATGATTCCCATAGCCTTTGTTAATAGTCTTTTATTATAATGTTATGGTGCTTTTGGCCTCAGGAGCAGACCTCAGAAAACCTTTCACCTACACAAGGCAGGACTATAACATGTTTCCACCTTTGTGATTGAGGGTCATAAGACCTCATTTCAGAGGAGGTCCTGTCCCATATCCTAGAGGAATTAATGCTGCACAGAGAGGTCAAGAAGAATCTGAACAGAGAGGCCTCACTGGGTTTCCCACTCAGCCTATCAGCATTAGATTATAACCTTTTTGTCCAATCACATTACTACATGGTTGTCCAATGAAGTTTTCATAAAAGGCCCAAGAGAACAGGATTTGAAGAGCTTCCAGATAGTGAACATGTGTAGGCTCCTGGCAGGTAGCATATCCAGGCAGAGCATGAAAGCTCTGTGTACCTTTTCTCATACCTTACCCTATGCATCTCTTCATCTTTAGCCTTTGTAACATCTTTTATAATAAACCAGCAAATGTAAGCCAGTTTCCCTGAGTTCTGTGAACCACTTTAATAAATTAATCAAACCCAAAGAGGGGTCATGGAAACCTCAGCTTGAAGCTGGCTGCTCTGAAGTTCTGAAGGCCCAAACTTGCAACTGGTATCTGAAAGGGGACAGTCTTGTGGGACTGAGCCCTCAACCTGTGGGATCTGACATTATTTTCAGGCAGACAGCATCAGAATTGAATTGAATTGGAAGATACCTGGTGGTATCTGCTGCTTGGTGTTGGGAGAAAAAAAAGCTCATGCATTTGGTCACAGAAGTCTTCTGTGTTGATTGTTGTGGTGTGAGAGCAGAGGAAAATATTTGAGTTTTTCCCTCAGAATATATACATATGTATGTACATATAAATATATGTGTGTATATATACATATCCATAAGATATAAAATCATAAAATAAAATATTCCTTGACATTGTATTCTACATGATTTGCTTTTCAGTATCCCTCAGAAATAGGAGACATGTATTTTTAAAAAATAATTTATACCCATAATCTCCAATATAATATTGAAAGAGAAGAATAAAGTTGGACAACCGACACTATCTGACTTCAAGACTTACTATAAAGCTATATGAATCAAAACAGCCTGGTAATGGCAAAAGAATAGACAGATAGATCAGTGGAACAGAATAGAGAGACCAGAAATAGACCCACATAAATATAGTCAATTGATCTTTGACAAGGGAGCAAAGGCAATACAATGGAGCAAAGATAGTCTTTTCAACAAATGGTGCTGCAACAACTGGATACCCACCTGCAAAAAAATGAATCTAGACACGGACCTTACATCCTTCACAAAAATTAATTCAAAATGAATCATAGAACTATGTGTAAAACATAAAACTGTAAAATTCCTAAAATATAACAGAGGAAAACCTAGATGACCTTGGGTATGGCGATGACTTTTTAAATAGAAACCAAAGGCATAATCTATGAAATAAGTAATTAATAAGCTGAACTTTATTAAAATTAAAAACTTCTGCTCAGCAAAAGAAAATGTCAGGAGAATGAGATGACAAGCATGAAAGAAAATAATTGAAAAGAGCATATCTGATAAAGGATTATTATCCAAAATATACAAAGAACTCTTAAATCTCAACAATAAGAAAACAACCAGCCCAATTAACAATTGGGCCAAAGACCTAAACACCTCACCAAAGAAGATATACAGATGGCAAATAAATATATAAAGAGATATTTCATATCATATGCCATCAATGAAATGCAAATTAAAACATTAATGAAATATCATTAGACACCTGGAAGGGCCAAAATCCAGAGCACTAATGACAATAAATGCTGGGAAAGATGTGGAGCAACAGGAACTCTCATTTGCTGCTGGTGGGAAAGGTAACTTTGGGTCCACTTTGGAATACAGTTTGTCAGTTTCTTAAAAGATTAAGCATAATCTTACCATATGATTCAGTAATCAAGCTCCTTGGTTTCTACCCAAAGGAGTTGAAAACTTATAGTCACACAAAAATCTGCACATAGATGTTTATTAGCTTTATTCGTAATTGCCAAAGCTTGGAAGTAACCAAGAGTGTCCTTCAGCATATAAACTGGTAAGTAAAAGAACAAACAAACAAAAAATCTGTGGTACATGCAGACAATAGAATATCATTCAGCACAAGAAAGAAATGAGTTACTAAGCCATGAAAAGACATGGAAGAAACTTAAATGCATATTACTATCTGAATGGAGCCAATCTGAAAAAGTTACATGCTGTATGATTTCAACTAGATGACATTCTGGAGAAGACAAAATTATGGAAACAGTGAAAAGATCAGTGGTTGCCAGGGGCTGAGGGGTGGAGGTGAAGGGGTGGAGCATAGATGATTTTGGGGGCAGTAAAACTACTCTGTATAATACTATAATGGTGGGTACATGTCACTATAATTTGTTTAAACCCATGGAATACAACACCAAAAGTAAACCCTAAAGTAAACTATGAGCTTCTAGTAATTATTCATCTTTGGAATACTGAAATAATATCCTCAAAGGTCAGCCTACCTCTGGTCTTGTATTCCACAAAGCACTTACCACGATAACCATTTTAAACCCTGCTAAGCAAACCCATCACTTCCCTGCTTAAAATCTTCTAGTGACTATAAAATGGATGAAGGTCAAGCTGCTCTACTAAACATAGACTATTTGGCCTGGTCTTTATTCTCATCACTCACAGTTTTATATTCTGAATTTTGTGGCTCCAGGAGCCCTGAATTGCTTGCATTCTACCCTCTTTCCTTTATGTACCATCCTCTCCCATGCTTTCTCCTCTGCCTAAAAAGCTCTCCCTCACTTCTTCACTTCAACTGGCTAACTCCTACACATCTAAAACTCTACCACTCATAGCTGATAATCTTAGTGGTCTTTCCCACAGAGCCCAGAAGCAGCATGAGAATCCTCCAGACACTAACTACCCATCAATTGACTGGAGTTGGCAACACAGATAAAACACACTTGTCTTTCCTGATCTAAATTATTGCTTTTCTTCATTTATATGATATACTAGCAAAGGCTTGCTTCCAACAAGTTTGTTAAAAAGAACTAAGGATACTTAAATGCTGGATTGAATAACTGAGCTGGTTTGATCATTAATCATTGCAGGCATACGAGGAGTTATTATACCCTATAGAACCATGAGCCATCAGTATAAGAGATTCAAAGTAAAAAAAAAAAAAAAAAGTGGCCATTGTCCTTTCTAACTGAATCCTTCAGAGCAGGACCCACAATGTTATGACTATGTTCCAGTATCAGGTATGAAATGCCTTACAAATGCTTTCAGAGAAAACACAAGCCAAACTAATGTGTTAAAATAATGGCAGAAAGTAAACTAGACTTGAGTCAAATAATTCAGAAATTCTCAACAAATTCAGGGGTAAGTGAAAAAAATGTGGAAGGCAGCAATCTACTTTTATTGTACATTGCAAAACTTTCTAGGAATCTTAAACTTGAGATCCAGAAAATGGCATTTAAGGGGAGTAGGGCAATACATGCTCAGTTTATAGTCAGTCTCTTCCCACATGTGACCTCTCATGACCGTTGCTTGGTCATAACTCTGATGATTGAAGGCTACTTATTTTTGACCTCCCTAAGGCCTTTAGATACATACACACCAACAGCTGTTTGGGTTAACAAAAGCCCTATTAAGAAATGACATTAAATGTTTCTCCCTAAAGAAACTAAGTCTACAGCATTTTCTGTGACAAATACAGAAATAATTTTGATGATTAAACAAACTCTATTCAAACATATCATAGTATTTTCTTTCTTTTTTTCTTTTCTCCCCTTCTGTGAATAGCAAGGCAAATTAATGATGTTTCAGTCTGTGCTTGTGATGATGATGTAACTGATTTTCTCAGTTGATCCCTTGTGTGTAATTTTAGCAAAGCTGGGCAAATCCAAGTATGTATCAGCATAAATCAATGGGATACAGAGCACTTCATTTCAATATACAATGTTTAGAAAGATATGCACCAAATTAAAATCAAGAGTTATCTAACGGTGATAGAATTATAGGTTATTTTTAATTCTCTTTTTTTTGTTTATCTATAATTTGAAATGTTTCTATAAAAATTTATTCAAATTAATTATTTTCGAAGTGTTCATCTCCCAATTAGAAAATCTTTCTGTGATGGTTACTTTTATGTGTCATCTCTACCGGGCCATGGAGTGCTCAGACATTTGGATAAACATGATTCTGAGTGTGTCTGTCAGGGCGTTTTTGGATGAGATTAATGTTTGAATTGGTAGACTGAGTAAAGCAGACTGCCCTCCCTCATCCAATCAATCCAAGACCAGAAGAGAACAGCTTGAGCTGGAACTGGTCATTTCTGGCCTTCAGACTCAGACTGAAATATCAGCCCTTGTTGAGTCTCAAGCCTTCAGGCCTGCTGGCTTTGAGACTAGAACTTACACCATGGGCTCTCCTGGGTCTGCAGCCTACCGACTGTAGATCTTGGGACTTGTCAGCCTTCATAATCATATGAGCTAATTCCTTATTTTACATATTAAGGTATATATATATATATAAATTGTATTTATATTATATATATATAATCTTGTTGGTTCTGTTTCTCTAGAGAACCCTGACTAATTACTACAGGTCTAAATTTTTTCTGTTATTATTTTATATGCAAGTGACTATTTCAAGGCATTTATCAACATATATGAAACAACTCACATTAGCAACAATTTGGCCTTTAGCTTACTGTAATCATTTAACCTCTCTACACTAATTACCATATTTACCACTAACACTAGTACCACATTTACCACTAAGTATCTAATTAAACATCTTTATTTAATTTTAATTATTTTTTTTTTTTTTTTTGAGATGGAGTCTCGCTCTGTCGCCCAGGCTGGAGTGCAGTGGCGCGATTTTGGCTCACTGCAAGCTCCGCCTCCTGGGTTCAAGGATACTTTATAATGCAAGTTGTTCTCTTACGTCCTGGAGGCTTACATTTGGTTTTGTAAAATCACGTCTATTTGATTTTAAAAGGCATTGCTGTATTATAGTAAATGTTAGTATACTGAAGATGTGACTATACCTTATATATGAACTTTATCTGGTGACTCAAAGAACTGGTCTTCTGAGTGGGAGACTTTCTGTTCTGGGCAAGTGCACTAGTAAAAGAGGCTATAAAATGAAATTTTTATTGCTTAAAAAATATGGATAAGTAGGTAGACAGCTGGCTAGATGGATGCATGAATGCACAGACAGACTCACAGACTGCTTCTAGTAAGATAGTTACTTGGATGACTAGAAGAATAAAAGTATGTAGGAAAGAGAGAAGTCACAACTTGGAAAAATAGGTTTTCTAGGTGCTCTGCTGTTACATTTAAAAAAGCATGTTTAAAGGGTAGGATGTGAAGATAGGCTGGAAGGAAATCCCTAACAAATGCTTTACCAACCCTCTACTCTTCAGCTAGCACATTATGTGAAATCCTATTCTTAGGACACAGCTTTAAATTGGACATACACCTCCACTTGTATTGTTGATGGACATACGTTTCTGCTATTTGAGATCCCAAGGCAGTCAAGGGATGGAGTTAGAGCGGTTTTATACATTCTTAATCCTTTTTTTTTTTTTTTTAGTTTCGGTTCCTGTGGCACTGCCTTTAGCACGCACCAATTTTGTCCATGCACGTTTTAGGCAGATAGTGAGAAGCTGAGAGTCTTACGTGTCATGTCTCTTCTATCTTAAACTGGTCTGTCATCATAAAATTATAATCCTAGTTTGCTACTATTCAAAGGCAGAGAATAGAACTTCATGACATGATTGCTGGTATATCAAATGTTTTATTAATCACATAATGATTATAATTAACTCATGCCAGCCCTAGACAAATGGCCCAATCTTTTTTATTTATCCTTATAGTGCTACTAGAATTCTGCATGCTTTTCATAGGGTATTTAAATCTCTCCTGAACTCATTTGCTCATCTACAAAATGGGAAAATATAACTCACAGTCACTCCTTACATCATATGGTAACTTTTAAAAAATGTTATTTTTATGATTTTTTTAAGTTTAATTTCCCTATGTCAAAGTTATCAACAATCTTTGACTGTAAAATCAGGACAACTGATTAATGTATTAATTACCTCAAAAACTTAATTCCAATATTTACTTATTGTTCAGATTTCGAGATAATCAACAAGTACCAAAAATCAAAGCCTGAGACTAATTTGGGAATTGTGCATGCTATGTCTTTCTTTCAATCATACATCCACTAAGGATCCATTATATGCCAGGAAATGCCCACTGTTGGGCTTATAGAGATAATTTCTTAAAAAGTTAATAGGCACATTGACATTGCTCAAACCCATTAATAATAAAAGAGATGAAAATTGAAATGCCAATACAATATCACCCGATGCTTGTTGGACTTGTAAAACATCGGAAAGCTAAAGAATGCTAAGTGATGTCAGGGATATTCAGATAGAGAAATTTCATCCAGGCTACTGAGAATATAGACTGGAGCAGCCACTATGGGGACTAATTTGGTAATCCTTATTCAAATTAAATATATGCATAACCTATGACCCAGGAATTCTGAATTGAGAATGTAATAAAAATGCATAATCCAAAGAAATTCTCACATGGGTGAATAAGGAGATATTGAACCACGTTCACTACAGCATTGCTTGGGATAGAAGGGGGTTAGATGGAAAGTTATAAGGCAGGAAAATTGTTGTAGATGCACAACACTCAGTATTCTGTAACAGTCAGAATCCATAGACCAGATCAATACTTAGCAATACAGTAATCTTCAGGGTATAGTACTCCATGACAATGCAAGAAAGAGTAATATATTGAGGGAAACCAGAATAGGTCACCTCGACATCTGCCTCTTTGACAAGAAAATTATTTTTGAGCTAAAGGCAATTAAGAAGCAGCAAATGGAAGGAAAATTTTCCCTATCCTCCTGCTCTTCTGCCTAAGGGCAGGATATAAATTCTCCTTTACTGGAGACAACTCTAAACTCTTACCAGCCCAGAGACAGCACCAGAGGAATCTGCAAACAAACTTACTCGTATTTTCCACCCATATATTTACCTTCTCACAGTTTCCCTCCCTTGGAAGACTAAAATAATTTTCCTTTCTCCTGTCATTTCCCCACAAATTTATTGTTTTTTGTTGAAGGTGCTCTATGAGCCAGAGTTCCAAACCACTACTTCGAGTTACTTTTCCTTGGAGTTTATTCTGTATGATGAGCACTGCATGTTAATAAATGTGTTTGTTTCCCTCTTATTAATCTATCTTTTGTTATAGGGACCCATCCCAACTAAGAATTCATGAGGGTTGAGGGGGAATTTTTTTTTGTTCCCTACTATATATATTGTATACACTATATGTATATTGTATAAAAATATACAATAGGAGAATAAAAATGTACAGATTGGTAATGGGAAACAGAAAACATATTAATTTCAATAAATTATAACAATGGTATAATGGAATTCTTCAGGGCAAACAGTGAAAATACAAAGGCAGAGTTAGTGACTGTAGTGAGCACAGGGGAGGCTGAGTCCAAGAAGAAGAGCAGGAAATACTTTGCGGAGGATGTGGAGGATATACCCCTTGGGCAAGTCTGTGTATTCTGCTGTTAGCTTTCTTCTTGGTTTTGGGTCACTTACTTTAGACTACTTTAGGCTCTAGAACTTTCTGTATAATGAGCAACTACATAGGTTCTGCATGATATTTATGGATGAGGTTTTGTGATAATAGGAAAAAATCATGCACTTCAAGAAAAATCCGACCTGGGCTTGGAGATCGGCTCCACCGTCTATTACTTGATGAAATGCATCTGAAACCAACTGTTACAGGTGAATCAAAATCTTCTGAAGAAAAACTGTCAGGAAAACACACTTATTGGAGCAGTGCTTTGGGCTTCAGCTGTTTAGCTGAAGGAGACGAAGGAGAGGCCAGGGGGGTCTAGTCCTTACCATCATCTCTCGTATATAAAATTATAGTTTTGTTTTTTTCTCTCTCTGGCTAAAAACTAATAATGCAGAAAACTCAGGACATAGAGAAAGGTAAAAAGTAGAAAAGAAACTCACTGCTTCCTAAACTTTTATTTTTCTCCATTGATCAAATCAATTTTTTTCTTAGTCTAAATAGGTGAGATTATTATGTATATAAATTATTTTGCCTTTCTCTTGAGTGTTAAACTGTGAATATATCAAAATTTATTTTAATGTGTTATTTGTAGTGGCTATACTATATTCTCTTAAATGGACATGTGAAATAATTCATTTAATTATTAATCTTTCATATATAATATAAATAAAATAAAAGTACGGCCGGGCGCGGTGGCTCACGCCTATAATCCCAGCACTTTGGGAGGCCGAGGTGGGTGGATCACGAGGTCAGAAGATCGAGACCATCTTGGCTAACACGGTGAAACCCCATCTCTACTAAAAATACAAAAAGAAATTAGCCAGGTGTGGTGGCGGGCGCCTGTAGTCCCAGCTACTCAGGAGGCTGAGGCAGGAGAATGGCGTGAACCCGGGAGGCGGAGCTTGCAGTGAGTGGAGATCACGCCACTGCACTCCAGCCTGGGCGACAGAGCAAGACTCCGTCTCAAAATCAATCAATCAATAAATAAAAGTATACATTTACGTAAAATTCATTTATATATACTTTATATATGGAAATATATGGATATATTTTTATATGTGAATATATAATTTTACATATAGTTTGTCTTATATATACATAAATTATACTTTATATATTATATACTATATATAACATATACATATAACTAAACTATATAACATATATAAACTATACTATATATTATACAATTTACTATATTATATAATATAGTATGCCTATATAGTATACTATATATTATATAATGTATTACCAATTATATATATTATATATTACTTATTATATGTAATATAATAGATTACCTATTTTATGTATACTACCTATTATAATTATGTAATACGGAATATACTTTATACTATATATTATATAAGACTATATTATATAATACTAAATTATATAATTATACTATATTACATAATTATAAAGTATCATATAATAGTATATTATATAATCATAAGTATTATATAATACTATACTATATAATCATATGTATTATATAATACTATATTATATAATCTTATGTGTTATATAATTATGTAATATATAATTGTATACCATATTATATAATATAATACTATTTTATATATTATATAATTGTATAATATATAGTATAGTATAGTTAATATATACGTATATAACTATAGTACAGTTAATATATACATATGTAACTATAGTACAGTTAATATATACGTATGTAACTATAGTACAGTTAATATATACGTATGTAACTATAGTACAGTTAATATATACGTGTATAACTATAGTACAGTTAATATATACGTGTATAACTATAGTACAGTTAATATATACGTGTATAACTATAGTACAGTTAATATATACGTGTATAACTATAGTACAGTTAATATATACGTGTATAACTATAGTACAGTTAATATATACGTGTATAACTATAGTACAGTTAATATATACGTGTATAACTATAGTACAGTTAATATATACGTGTATAACTATAGTACAGTTAATATATACGTGTATAACTATACTTAAAATTGACTATCATCAGTCTCATATATAGTTTTAGATATTTTGCTATTGTGAGGAGACTGAAAATGAGCCATAAATTTTTGTGCAAAAATCTTAATTTTTTAAGTTAATTTCCATAATGGGAATTAATGATTGGAATAAGACTCTTGATCTGTGATGATATTTTTAAAAACAGTGATAAACAACAATAACAACCACCACAAAAAGCTCACGTCCAGGGGTGGCAGGTGCTCAGAAAGGATGCAGGCTGAGGAACTGTAGCACAGTCCCAGCAGCCCTCCTGGACTGGCAAGGCCAGGCCAATTGCTGGAGCCCTGGAGATGGGGCTTGGGGAGGCAAGGTGGGATGTCCAGGAGAAAGCACTGAAGCAGTATCTGGGGCTGTGGTAATATGGAAGAAGAGTAGCTGTTTATCAAAAATTTCAATATTTTTAACAACCAGCAGGGCCAGGCCAGGGCATATTAGATGAAAATCAGAACTGTTCTTGCTATATAATGCCAAATTACTTTCAGGGAAATTTTAATTTCATACCCTTACCTTTTGCACATGAAAACTTCCATATCACTATAACCTCATCAGTATTATATGTTATTGGCTTTTTAAGTCTTTTTGAATTATTCTTAGCAAACATTTGAACTTTTCTTTAAATAAATTTTTTATATTTTGAATAAAATATATTATTAGCTAATTAACCAAATATTTTTTCATCATTTCTCTCAGATTGTTATTGTTAATAGAGATCAAGCTGAAGGAGACCCAGGGGGTTGATCTCAATCCCTGCAACCTCCCCAGTCCCCTTCAGACATATATTATTAGGTTCGCTATCTATAAAATGAAGATAACAAGTCACCTACACCACAGTTGCATGACTGTGTATATTAAATTGTAAAGTTTTATTCAGCGTGACTGTCAAGAGGAAACTTATTCACTGATTAAGAGACTGCAGACCAAAATGGCACAAAAACTGGCAAGATACAAATTTGCCCTTCAGCAAAATTACAGATAAACACATGCCATGGACTTTTATGTAGATTGTAATTAATCAAAATTGGGAATGGAAAACACTCTAATGTTAACAACAACAAAGCAAAATGAGAACCTACCATACTGCTTTTTTTCTATTTTACCTGTTTAAGTCCATTGCTGCATTCTTATTAATTCTAAGGCTTTAGAACTAAATTTATTTGCTTTTGTAAGTATACAGTCATTTAATCTGCAATGATAGTTTTGTCCTCACTTGGTTCATTATCCCTTGTTTTGCTGTTTCTAACCTTATTGAATTAGCCAAAACAATCTTGTTTACTCTGCTTTTAATGACAGTCACTCCAGTGTTCTAACAGTATGTTCCATTCTCTCGAATCTGTAACTTATCTGTCTTTAACAATACCTCAATGCTCACTGAAAGTTTTAAATACAATACAATGGGGTAAGCTATTTTGGTAAAATTATTTATGAAGAATACTTTATTTTTTTAATCATATATTTAACAAATGCCTTTGATAAAATGATGCCACAAACTATAACTGTGTTTATCTAAAGTAGTTCTATATCTTGTAGATTAGTTTATGATTATAATCTATATCCTTCTGGTAAAGCAGTTAACTGCTCTGATGCTGCATATAAATACTAGTTTTTACTCATTTTTAGTTATAAGCAATTAAAATCCATTCCCAAAGTTGTCTGCAGGTCTAGAAACCCCATTAGAATACCACTTCCTCAATACAACAAACATGGTAATAACCACACTACTCCGAAAAAAATTCCTACCTCTTTTCTAGAAGGTGACTCATAAAACAAGATTTCAAGACTGAAAGCACGTTTGACAGCCCAAACACACAAGAAATCAGTGCCTAAGTCCCTTCCATAACATATCTGTAAAGTATTTCTCCAACCTGTGCTGACACCACCAGAATGACAGATAACTTTTTATCTCCCAAAGAGTGGACGTTATTTTCTATTTATGGATAGGTTCTTTTTTTGTTTTTTTTTTTTGATGGAGTCTTGCTGTCACACAGGCTGGAGTGCAATGGCCCAATCTCAGCTCACTGCAACCTCCTCCTCCCAGGTTCAAGAGATTCTCCTGCATCAGCCTCCCGAGTAGCTGGGATTGCTGGTGTGTGCCACCATGCCCCACTAATTTTTGTATTTTTAGAAGAGCCGGGTTTCACTATGTTGGCCAGGCTGGTCTCAAACTCCTGACCTCAGGTGATCGGCCCCACTCAGCCTCCCAAAGTACTGGGATTACAGGCGTGAGCCACCAGGCCCAGCCAACATGCTCTTACACTGAGCCAAGAAATCACTCTCTGAAGCTTTCAACCATTGGCCCTTTGAGGGCAAATATTCTATTGTTTGCCCATCAGAAAATATACGAAAATGGCAATAAGCACAATCAAATTCTTCTTTCCAAGCAAAAAATACCTCAATTCCCTGTATTTTCTCACACATTTTAAGTTTGTTGATCTGTACTATTGGCTTACTATGGATCATTGGTAAACATTAACCTTTGCTTCCTGCCACCTCCTAGCTTCTAAACCTGACACACTGGATCTTCCAGTTCCTGCTTGAATTACATTCATTCTACTGCCATCCAATCAGCTTAAGGTATTAAGCTTCTGTGTTACCTTAACATGTTATTTATGAAAGGAGACAAGGTTAATAATCTGATAAGGTTAGATTTTCAAATAGCTAGTCATTGCTAAGTACCTGATCTCTCCTGTGAAAGGAAAATAAAATCTTGGGACTCCAAACTCACTATGTTAAAAGGAAGAGTTACACTTGAGAACTGGGTCACACAAAAACTGCCTTCCTTTTCGTACCTGAACAGATAGGTGCAATGACAGAAAGCCACTATTTCTCCAGGTGGCCCCCCTCCTTTTACATATAACATGTGGATTCAGTGAGTACTAATCAAACCCTCACAAGAAAGTGACCACTTACCTCACTCCCTGCCCTCCCTATTTTTTTCTTTCCTCCTCTCCCGCTGCTCTTCCCCGTTTAAATATTGAAGCCCTCAAACACCTCTTGGAAAAAGCACAGATCAGATGCTACTGCAACCTATGTCTCTTTTTCTCAATTGCATCCTCAACCTTGGTAAAATAAACCTCCAAATTGATTGAGAGCTGTCTCAGACACTTTCTCCTTTACCAAGTTAAGAATTAACTATTAAATCTGTTTAGTACAATTTGTTGGACTGGACTAAAGTCAAGAGATCTGGGTTTTGTTCTGCCTTGATGGTCCCCAGGTTTCTTATTTGTGAAGTGAGAGTGTTGATGGTCTCTAAATTTTCTTCTAGGTTTTAACCTCTGTAGAAATGCTGGTGTCTATATGCTGCAGAACAGGAGAACCATCAAACTGCTCTCAACATATGTCAGAAAAATTATTACAAAAAATATTATGAGGGTTGATAACAGCTGTATTTCATATGAGTTGCCTGAGTGGGTTAAAAAAATTATCTATAAACGTATATACAATTATTGGTGTAGCAATGGTATAGTGGTTGAGTTAGTATACAATAGGTTAATGAAAATAGAAGTAGGAAGCTGGATTAAATGTGATTATTTGAGTTATGGTTCTGTCTAACTCTTAAAAAACTTTCTGGCATTTGAACCTAAGAACCAAACAGTGGCACAGATAAAATGATTATCCTTTAAGCAGAGCCCAGAGCAAGGAGAACACATTGGCCATGACTGCTTTCTGGAACATGTTTTCAGGTATAAATATATGCACTGTAAATTAATAGCATTCTGTCTTACCAAAAAGAATATGGGTTTCTTTTTTCCCATGTACCATCTAGTATGAAGACAACACTCATTAGAAGTTGAATAATAATGAACCCCCATCGAGTGGTTTAATTTAAGGATGCGCCAATGTTGATGGACCCAAAAGCATGTTCTATGAGATTTAGAATATATGCATTACTCTCAAAACCTAAAAACAATTGCAGAAATTAACAACATGAATACTTCAAGACCCTGAATAAAGCAATTCTGGCCACTCATTGTGTCTCATTAAAGCACAGAAACTCATATACTTGAACATACATGCATAACTTTACACTTCCAAGTTTGGTCTCTGTAAAAGCTTCATGGTCTGTTTTTCTGTTCATGGTTTGTTTTCCTCTCTTTCTTCCTGTTGGGTTCATATAATATTTATTTCATACATTTTCCTATCATTAGAACGTGTAATCTATGGATAACAGTGTGGTTTACCAATTATACTTTATTGATATGGTAAATGACTCAAAGAGTTTGCCATCTATTTCCTTCCTTTTGAATTTCTCAGAGCCCTAATAATTGCTTGGCTTCTAAACTGAAGTGCCAAGCACCTTTGCAGAAACCTCACATTCACTCTTAAACTATGAAAACTCTTTCCACACAAACACTAGACTCAAGAGGAGAGGCTAATCGATAGGGCATATGTGCATCCCCTCCCTGCTCATGTTTCTGAAAAAAATCAAATAGACCACCACCCCCCCCAAAAAAAAAACATGAGAATTAAGTGGTATAAAAGTAGCAGTTTCATCTAGGAAGGCTTTTAGCTGGTTTGCTTTTGTGTGTTTTTGAAGTACGGTGGGAGAAGTGGTAGCACCATTATGAATGCTTACAGAATATTTGCACCAAAGCCACGTGCCTATCTATCTGTGCAAACAAGGAAAGAAAATTGAGGCAGTAAAACCTGTAAACTAAGACAGAAATGGGACCCTATGAGATGCATTACAGGAGCTGAGCACAAAGGACTGAACAGGATAAATGGCCTCATTTGCTAGGGACTGGAGTTTAATGAATGATTTGGAAGGATACTCAAGCCATGGGACAATACAAAACTCGCAGGCACCCTGTAGATCATAGAATATGTGGGGAGACCATTTCTCTAAGGTAAGGATAGAAAGTTCCTTGCTGTATAGTAATGCATTGTTCTGCCTGATGCTTGCAGTCACGCCATAATAGGTGATTAGATAACCATCTCCCAGTTGCTACATGAGCACTCAAACTAACTGAAGTAGAGTGTCCTCTCCCCTCAAAACACTGCTCTTTCAAGCAACAGACACCTAGACCTAGGGATTTTAAATGCATTGCTTTTGATTTCATATAACTTAGTTGGGTAGTGAAAGCTAAGTAGATATAACTTGAATTTTTCTTGGAGTTTTTCTTACATTTCTGATTGATTTCTTATGAAAAGTGACCTTAAAGGGCACCCACATTCTCCCCAAGGTGGAGTTTGTTATTAATACATTATTAGGGCTCAGTCAGAAGAACTCCAAGAGTTGTTCCCTTTATTTTGTTAAGTTATCTATATTAGCTTCCATGTGCACCTTTATGTAAGGACTCACTGTGCAGGCCAAACGTTCCTTTCTCTGGATAGCTTATAAGCATGTGGATAAATTTGCATTAGAAATTCAATTAACTTTATATTAAAAGGTCAATTAACTTGGCCATGATAGAGATTGTTTTTAATTACTTTTTCTTGTAGGCCTTCTCTTCTTGTCCAAGCACAAGTGACACTATCAAATGATAGTCTCATTGCCTATTGGTTGCCTGAAACTCATATCCAAAACACACAGGAAATAACTGTCTTGGTTAAATGAATTAATAAGACATTCTTTAGACAATTCATAACTATTATAATTTTTGGGACTTAAAGTATAACCAATAATAAAGTATTTTAGCTTAAATACCCTCTGTGGTATTGTTCATGACAATCCCCTTCATTGTCTGTCTTTGTTGGTTTCTATTTTCTTGGTGAAAGATGATAATAAAGTAAAATGATTTTAACGATTAGTTCTTATTACACTATATCACAGTGTATTTCATGAAAAATTAACAAATAATGACATGAAAAATTAGTGATCTCTGTTGGGCGTGGTGGCTCATGCCTGTAATCTCAGCACTTTGGGAGGCCGAGGCAGGCGAATCACCTGAGGTCAGGAGTTTGAGACTAGCCTGGCCAACATGGCGAAACCCCTTCTCTACTAAAAAATACAAAAATTAGCTGGGTGTGGTGGCAGGTTCCTGTAATCCCAGCTACTCAGGAGACTGAGGCAGGGAGAATTGCTTGAACCCAGGAGGCGGAGGTTGCAGTGAGCCAAGATCGTGCCACTGCACTCTAGCCTGGGCAACAGAGTGAGACTCTGTCTCAAAAAACAAACAAAAAAACAAAAACAAAAAATCAGTGATCTCGTTTCATTAGAAAGCTCTTAGTTATCCTTGTGTTAATATGAGCCACAATTCAACTCATTCATGGGGCACTAGAACACTTATACTTAAGAGGTTCAAGGGATTACCACTTGGCATTAAGTTACAAGTGACAATAGTGTCCACTTAATATCAAGTTGTAACCATTACTGAACTATCACTCAGACAAAAGAAAATAACTAAAGATAAATATATAAATAATATATCTACATATTTTATATATTAATGCATTAACCCAAACTTCCAGATGACTTAAAAATAAAGCAAACACTGTTCAGGAGTTGATATGAGGAAAAGTCTTGAGATGAAACTTATTTTACTTTTGCAGAAGGGAATAGCCTTCACCCTCCAGGAGCAATAAGAATGTCCTAAGCACTTTGTAAATGTTACCTATATCACTCTCACTACAACCTTACGAGATAAAATTCATTATTCCCATTTTACTGATGTTTCAGCCAAGATCATACAGTTCACTGGAGGCTGAGTTACCTGTGTCCATCTACCTTTCCAGACTTTCAATTTTCCCCTAGAATGAAAGCACTGGATCTAAAAGTAATGAGATTATAAAATACCTATAAAAGGATGCTTAGGGCTGGGCGTGTAGCTCATGCCTGTAATCCCAGCACTTTGGGAGGCCGAGGTGAGTGGATCACGAGGTCAGGAGTTCGAGACCAGCCTGGACAAGATGGTGAAACCCTGTCTCTATTAAAAATACAAAAATTAGCCATGTGCGGTGGTTGGTGCCTGTAATCCCAGCTACTCAGGATGCTGAGGCGGGAGAATTGCTTGAACCCGGGAGGTGGTGGTTGCAGTGAGCCAAGACTGCACCACTGCACACTTCAGCCTGGGCAACAGAGTGAGAATCCATCAAAAAAAAAAAAAAAAAAAAAAAAAAGGTGCTTAGGAGTTATCTGAATGCTAGAGGTAATTCTAAGCATTCAGTTTTGGAACTGAGCAAGAGGAAGGGAACAGATTAGGCCCATGCCACTCAAAGAATGGGTCCACAAGGATGTAAATTAACTCTGTCATTGAGCACATTTTTCCCCTTGGTGAGACTTTCTCAATGAAAAAAGCTGTGCATCAGTTTATATTCCAGTGCACCTTTCTTTTTTCTTTTTTCTTTTTTTTTTTTTTTTTTGAGACGTCGTCGAGACATCGTCTCGCTCTGTCGCCCAGGCTGGAGTGCAGTGGCACGATCTCGGCTCACTGCAAGCTCCGCCTCCAGGATTCACGCCATTCTCCTGCCTCAGCCTCCTGAGTAGCTGCGACTACAGTCACCCGCCACCACGCCCGGCTAATTTTTTGTATTTTTAATAGAGACAGGGTTTCACCACGTTAGCCAGGATGGTCTCGATCTCCTGACCTCGTGATCCGCCCACCTCGGCCTCCCAAAGTGCTGGGATTACAGGCGTGAGCCACCGCGCCCAGCCTCCAGTGCACATTTCAAATCTTCACATGGACCAATAACAGTTTGAAAAACAGTAACCAGTCCATGAACAAGGCTTTAAGTGGCACAAACTTAAGAAGCTTATTATGAGATTTTCCTTTTCTATGAGTATTTTAATCATTTTGGATAAGAGTTATCCTTAAAGTTATCCTGTTTGATTTTTCATCTATCAAAAGAACAAGTCACATCCCTTATTCACAATAGAGATAGTAATGAAGGCTAATGTCCTAAACCCTGTAAATCTATGGGGGCATTAATGTTAGCTGAAGTAATATTGCTAGTTTTAATAAGCTGATCTCTTCCAAAAGCAAAAAAAAAAAAAAAAAAAAATAGCCTTCCTAAAAAAATGAACAATATTGTCATCACACAGCATAATGTTTGAAGTGAAATATGAACTTTAAAAATATATTATTCATACCTGCACCTCCGCCTATGCTTAGAATCTTAATTTCTGATTTTGTGTCTCCAATCCTGAAAGAAAAAAATTATGTAGTTTTAGAAAAATGTGTTAGGTGCTTTGTGAAATCTGATTATCTAGTCTAGTTGAAGAGAACAGACTAAAAATACAATGAATGAAAACTAGGCCAACATGAAATGTCCCAATTATATCAGTTATATTGCCATCTTTAGAGTATGTTTCAAAATGTAGGTTTTATTCATTAACAGTCTTGAACTGGGAGACTTGGAAATGGCAGTATGTACATCTCAGAGGTAGAAAATGCCATTTGTTTGGATATGGTTTGGAGAACAAGAATAGAAAAAGTGGAGTTTTGAGTCTAGTCATATAATAAGCCACTCGTAGATAAAGGAAAGGCTCAGGTGGTTTCCACTATCTATAATGTCTGCCTTCTTTCCTCCCCGTTTTTTTAACTTTCCTTTTAATGAACAAGTGTTTATTAAACATGCATTATGTGTATTCTATCCTAGGCATTAAAAAAACAGATATCACTTTGCTTTCAAAATGAAATGTGAGATAATAAAGCCTGAATTATGACTCAGGTACTAGAAATAGAGTGGAGTAGACAGATTGGGAAATAAGCCAGTAGGACTTGCTGTTAGATTGATGTGAAGAGGTCAGAAAAAAATATGAATGCGCAATGACTTCCCTGTTTCAGGCTTGGATGACTGGGCAAAGGGTAATGCCAAAAAGAAAGCTGAGAAATATAGTTTGGCAGCAAGCTTATGTTTTGTCAGGGCCTTTAAAAAAATAAATATGAATTCAGCAGACATTTGGATTTGCAAGATTTAAGCCGAGAGGAGAGAAATCAGGGTCAATGATGTATTCTGGAGAACCATCATCATAAAGTAATGGTCAATGCTAGAAGAGTAGATTCCATCACCCAAAGATATTGCAGAGTTAGAGTAGTAGTGGATGGTGATGCAATACCAACTTCTAAAGATCACTGATTGTGAAGAATATACAAAGAAGACAGAGAAGAAAAGAAATAAAGCACAGAGAGGTACTAGAGTAATTGGAGGCAGAGAAAGCCCGTCGTCGTGGCAAAAGCAGCAGAGTGTACTACTTAAAAAAAGAAAAATCTCCATCGAATTTGGCAATATGAGCGTCTTTAGTAATAGCAGTTGTAAAAGAAGATTGAGGACTGAAGTCAGATGGCAATGGGATTAAAACTGAGCTCAAAAATGAGGAAGCAGATCTAGGGTCTGTTGAAACAGGATGAAAGAGAGAAGGAAAAGAGATGACTGCTATAGGGGAACCATGAAGGGATAAGGATGGTGTTTGTTTCTTTGGACTTTGGGATGGCAAACAAAACTGTGTTTTGTCTACAGTGCAAAAGCCTGCACAGTCACAGGATGAGAACAAAGGTTGAAGTAAGGTTCTAAAGGAATCTTGCAAAGTCTAGGGTCAAGAACACCTATAAATGATTTGCCTTCTTCAGTTCTAATTATCCTCCAACTCATAATCCTGAGTCCTAACACATCCATTTCTATCTACACCTTTTGTTCATTCTTTAAAATGCTTACATCTATGACAGCATAGGGAGGCTATGAAGCAGAGCACCCAAGTTGAAATCGCAGGTTACTGATATGTTACCTTGAGCAAGTTATTTGACATCTCTGTGAAATAAGATAATAATATCATCTCTCTTGTAGCATTATTAATAACAGTTTCTAATTCATGGAGAAGTTGTGAGGATTCAATGATTTAATTCATGTAAATCTCTTAGAAATGTATCTGCACATGACAAGCACTCCACATATATTAGCAATTATTATGATTCTAGGCACATGTAAGTGATTTATGTGAATTAACTCTTTGAATCCTTAAAATTCCTCTATGAGTTAGATACTATTATTCATCCCATTTCACATATTATAATGACATCAAATAATTATTGAAAACTTACTATTTTCTAGCCAAGGATTTAAATGTTTTATATGTAACAACAATAACCAACTTTACTATTTATAGATATATACTGTAAGTTTTCCTGCCCCCAAGCCCTGCCCCACCATCTACCCCCAAACAGGGGATTGAAGAATTCCTCTATAGGGAAACAAATCGTCTCAGTGATAAAGTTAACATGATTTTATATCTGAGGATCTCCCAGGAAAGAGCTGAGTCCACACTCAATTATTCAGTGAGCTACTCACTCAACAAACCCTGCCCTTACTTACACAAAGAGAATCTGACTACCTCTTAGTGCCTCATTATTTGATTGAATAGAAAACGAAGGCTCATTAGGTGGTTGGGGAGCCATCTAACATAAGAAACAGAGACAGAAAGAGGCACAGAGAGCAGAGGAACATTTTGTAATGAATAAGAAGGTATTACATCTGGGAATGATGAAAAGAATGCTATAGAAAACATTCTTGGAAATTAAAAATATAATAGTAAAAAATTAATAGATGGGCTGAAAGAGGAAAGTTGTAGCAAACTGGAAATATAAGAAAATTAGGTAATCAATCCAGGAAGTATCTGATGAATAAAAGTTCCAGAAAAAGAAAACAGCAGGGAAGAATGATTACCAAAGTTCCTCATAACTGAAGGATCTGAATCTCAATTGAAATAGCCCAGGGAGTACCCACAAAATGGGTAAAAAGGAACCATTTCACAACTCAGTATTTTAAAATTTCAGAATACTAGACATAAGAAGATTCTAAAAAGTTCAAAATAGGGAAAACAAAACACATAACAATGTAAAAGTTATTCCACATGCCAAGGATGAGAATTTTGAGTAGCATTTGATGTATTTTTTTCTCTTATTAAGACTGGATCTCACTCTGTCATCTAGGCTGAGTGCAGTGTCTCAATCATATCTCACTGAAGCCTTGATCTCGCGGACTTAAGTGATCTTCCCACTTCAGCGTCTGGAGTAGCATGTGCATGCCACCTTGTTCAGCTAATTTTTTCACTTTTTTGTAGAGATGGGATCTAGCTATGTTGCCCATGCTGGTCTCAACCTCCTAGGCTCAAGTAATCCTCCTGCCTCAGCCTCCCACAGTGCCGGGATTACAGGCATGAACCAACACATCTGGCCAGTATTTTATTTGTTAACAGCAATTCTGGTATCTAAAAGACAGTGGAAAAGTACCTTTAGATCTATGATACAAAACCATTTTCAGTATAGAGTTCTATATCCGGTCAAACGATGGACATAGAACCAAGGGATTTTTAAACATACAAAGGTTCAAAAAGTTTACCTCTCGTTCACTCTTAAAGCTCTTAAAGAATTGTTCAGGAAACAAAGGACCAAGGAAACAAAGAAAAGAAAGGCGTGAGATACAGAATCAAGGAATCAAATACTGGAGAAAGAAAATGATTCTCAGAAAGTGAAATAAACTCCCTCCTTAATAGTTGTATAGCAGGCCAAAACAGATCTTCCTGAACTGAAAAAAAGAAGAGAGGGCTTCAGAAAAGTTGTTCCCTTGGGGGGTAAAATAAACAGATTCCTTGATATATTGAGAGGAGATTAATATATCTGCTTGGGGATCAAAATAGTAATAGGTACATAGAGAACTAAGAAAAGAAACCAAAATCAAGGCAATAGTCAACTCTAGGGAAAACAAAAAGTTGTACATAAAAGGAAATGTAAGCATAGTCTAACATATTGCTCAATTATTAAGAATATGTACATAGGCAAAATAACATAAACACTCAAGTTATTTAACCAATATTTTGACTACATATAGTGACATGATAGAGTGGGAAATATGTATGCTTACTTAGCTATTTTAATACAGCAAAATGAAGAAATAGAACAATAACATGTTATTTTGAATTATGAAAGAAAATTCCATAAATAACTAAAAGATTTCAAAGTGCTGAAAGTGGTTGCTTCCAGAGAGTGGGAATCAAGAATGGAGTGGGTGGGGTTTGTTATAGTCCCCACCCACTTTAGAACCATTTGATGGTTTTTAGAACCATTTGATGTTTTAAAATATGAGCATGTCTTGCTTTAATAAAAATTTAATAGGCTCGCTCCACACTCAATTAGCACAGTGAGCCACCAACTCAAGAAACCCTGCCCTAACATACACAAAGCATATCCTAATCACATTTTGGTACTTCATAACTTATAGACAACTTTAAGTAACAATTTTAAAGGTCCTTCAGCTAAATCTTATTTCAAACACTACCTTCAGGAAAAAAATTACTTTTTAAATAAATGACACTGAGTCTGATCATTCCTAACTATATACTACTGTTATAAGACAAACAGTGTGCCCTTAAAAATTCTTCAGTCTTTCACAGATTTTATAATATTTCCAGTTAGATTTAAACTTTGAAGATAAGGAAGGGGTCATTCATCATAGATTATGTTATCTCCATCCACGGTTCCTCTTCAAACCAAACTGTGTATGGCTGAAGAAAACCAAGGATCTGGTAAGCTACAGACATGAGCAAATACTTTTAGTACTGAAAAAGAATTGCAAAATTAACTCATTACCTTTAACTTTAGAAATGAGCAAAGAAACCCAAAGAGGTTACCTATAATTAGTTCCTAGGTAAGAAGTTATCTATATTTGCTATTTGCTTTGATGTTTGCATCCTTATCCTATTACATATTAATTTTTAATATATAATATCCTATTTTTTGAAAGCTAACATTTAAAATCTGAATCATGTTAAATAGAAAAGGAAATAAAATTTTATATATGTCTAATAATGCCTGCTCTGGTCAGACATAGGTACTGCCCTGGTGAAAGAATTTCAGGCCTACAATACAGAAATTCAGCAAAAGATAAAATACCACTTTCCTTTGCTGTTTGCAAATTGGATCCATAGTCATTTCTTCCCAGTTTCCCATTATTATTTCCTGAAGTAGAGTGAGTTACAGCAAATCACCCCCAGATAGGTGATTTGATTATCTTTAGCATGTGGAATCTGTTACTCTCATAATGCTTATCAGCTCTGGCACAAATTGAACACATTAATCACCCAAAAAAAAAGAACTCTGCAAGAAGGATAGGAACCAGTGAGTTTCACTGATAATGGGAAAATGGTTCTTTTTTTAAGGAACACATTGCTAATATTGAGTTGAAAGAAAAAGACAATTTTGGGGAAGAGAATGATAACTATAACAATGGATAAGGAAAATTAATTTAAATGGATATTATGAGAACTGAGGCACTCAATCCTCAGGGCAAATCGTACTTTGGCAATTATTTATATTTGATTCTAATGAAAAGCATACCAGACTCCCTTTGGGACTTTTTTGGGATGTAAAATTTGGAGGAGAGCTGAAAAATCTGAGTTCGAAGATTAGCATCTTATCTTTTCCCAAATGAACATGGATTTGTGCTTTCAAATGGTTAACGCTTATCTCTATGCAGCTGGAAATACAGCACAAATGGGAGCCTTTGAGTGTTCAAAGCAAACGTGGAACCAAAGCACTGCAGGAGAAAGGCAGGGCAGGGCAGCGAGGAGGGGACGAGGGGGAGCTGCTATCAGTAATTCGCCCTTATCCCTGTGCCCAGCCTGCGAGGCTGAGCGAGACCCATCTATCACTGACGCACAGCCAGTCTGAGGCTTGTCCCTTTGACAACAACGTCCCTTTTGTTACCTTGCTATTATGCCTGGCAGCTTCTTGTCCATGAATTCCTGCATGCACTGGTGTTCCGTGGAATGGTTGAGAAACCTCCGGAAAGATTCAACATATTTCCCGTGGTCAGAAAACAAGCTCCTCATGGAAGATGCCATATTTGGTTTTCTGAGAAAGACAGAGCAGGAAGCAAGGTTTAAGTTCCCCTCCTTCTCTTCCCAGTTCCCTCTTTCTTTCCCCACCCCCACCAGTTTCTATCCAAAAAAAAAAAAAAAAAAAAAAAAACTGCTAAGCTTGTTTTGAATTTAACATGCCACAAAGGCTGGCGTGCAGAGCTCATTACGGAGTCAGTATTTGAACAGGACTTTGCACTGATACTTTAACCCCTACACGGTTGTTTTGTAAGAAATAGAAGTATTAAGCAAGGCTGTAAATCCACTGCTAAAACTTTTCAAATTCCTGAGGTTGAAAGGTCATAAAAACAAACTGTATTCAAATCACTTCCTGTTTTGTCAGCAGAGCCACAAGTAAGTTCCAAGTGGGAAAGTGACTGCTCGAAGTGGCAGACACCAGGATAAAGAGGACAACTACACAGCACTCTGAGAAATCTACAGCAGTGAAATCTTTAACGAAAGACTGTCATCTGCCTCTGTGCTTTCTACGGGATTGTTTTGGGCCTTTACATCCCTCCGCACTTGAATTTTCAACTTATCTGCTGCATTTCTTCAAGTGCTGATTTGTTGTAACTCAGAAATTATCTTAAGAGGAAGTCACGAAGGAGGAGCCCAAGAGCTCATAACTAGAAGGTGTCAGAAGCTGCATTTATGGGAATGAGAGTGGTGAGAGAAGTCTTGGAGCAAGAGTGCAGGACACCAGGATAAAAGTCCAGTCCACAGAATCCTTCCCTAAGGGCGCTGAACACGACGAGGTCATAGATACTTCGCTTGGCTGGATGAGCCTTTGGAAACCCAGTGGTGTCCCCACCAGAAGAGCCAAAGCTTCAGAGTACCCACACACAGTCTTTTTCCTGGGAAGTGGTCTTTAAGAAGGTCATCCTTTATCTAATATTGGGTTGTTAATAATAGCATCCAACTCATGGAGGAGTAATGAGGATCAAATGAGTTAACTCATATAAGTCTTTTAGAAATATGTCTGCTTAAACCGTCCCTTCTTCTAATTGAGTTCCCAAGCTGCCCTCTAAGCATTCAAAACACTCCCCAACTCCCTTTTTGTTTTGTTTTGTTTTTGAGAGGGAGTATCGCTCTGTCGCCCAGCCTGGAGTGCAATGGTGCGATCTTCGCTCACTGCAACCTCCGCTTCCTGGGCTCAAGTGATTCTCCTGTCTCAGCCTCCCGAATAACTGGGATTACAGGCACCCGCCACCAGGCCTGGCTAATTTTTGTACTTTTAGTAGAGACAGGGTTTCACCATGTTGGCTAGGCTGGTCTCGAACTCCTGACCTCAAGTGATCCACCCGCCTTGGCCTCCCAAAGTGCTGGGATTACAGGCTTGAACCACCATGCCCAGCCTCCCAACTCCCTTTTATAAGTATGTTTTGTTCTCACTATTCTTAGAGCCAGTGCTTTTACCCTGGGGGAAAGTGGAATATCTGGACAGGCAGATTGCCATGGATGACTCTGCCCTTAATGAACTGTCTGACTTTGGCTGAAACATAAGCTGCAGTTTGCTCATCAGTAAAATGGAAACAACGAATGTTATCTCATAAGGTTGTACTGAGAATAATAATATAACTAATGTTTAAAAAGTGCAAGCCAGTCCCTTCTGCAAAAAAAAGAAATATAAAATGACAAAAACAGTCGTCGCTTTATTCACGGACATTGAAATTTGAGTTTCATATCATTTTCACATGTCATGAAATATTATCCTTCTTTGAATTTACTTTAACCATTTAAAAACATAAAAGTTATTGGTAGCTCATGGCTGCACAAATCAGGTTGGTAGGGTTGGGTTTGGCCACAGGCCCTATTTTGCCAAGCCCTGATTTAGCTCCTCTGCCCTTCAGTCATCCTTAGATAAGGTCTTTGCTAGTTCTTTACTCACATCTCTATCCAACCAGCCTTCCCTTTCCTCAGATTGGCTCTGACAAATTTTTGCTTCTATTACCATCTTCCATTTTTCTCTTTAGAGCTCAACCCAAATCATTCATTCATTCATGTGTACATCTATCTGTTTTTGTTTCATTTTAACCAAAACCAAAAATGGCCAATAATGTATTCATTCATTGAATAAAAGTTTAGTAAGAGTCGCTGTTTGCTATTCTGCTGAGGAATACTCCTGACATGACTTTCTCTTGGAAAGCTGCTGCTAAGACCTCCCTTAACTGAAACTTGGTCTTCTGAGACCATCACCTCCCTTGCCTGCTGTCAGATATTCTCCAACAGAGCCAGTTCTTCATGTGGATCCCAGTGAGGACTTCCTTTCCATTTCCACTGTTTCCACCTTACTTGAGATTCTCTTTATTTTTCACTTATTGTGCTATTTTAAAAAAAAAGAAAATTTAAGTTCAAGGGTACATGCACAGATTCGTTACATAGGTAAACATGTTTCATTGGGGCTTGTTTTATAGATTATGTCACCACCCCGGTATTAAGCCTAGTACCCATTAGTTATTTTTCCTGATTCTCTCCCTCTTCCCACACTCCACCTTCAATAGGCCCCAGTGTGTGTTGTTCCCATCTGTTTCCATATTTTCTCATTATTTAGCTCCCCCTTAAAAGTGATAATATGCAGTATTTGGTTTTCTGTTCCTGCATTAGTTTGCTAAGGATAATGGCCTCCAGTTCCATCCATGTCCCCACAAAAGACATGATCTCATTCTTTTTTATGGCTGCGTAGCATTCCATGGTATATATATGTCACATTTTCTTTGTCCAGTCTATCATTGATGAGCATTTAGGTTGATTACATGTCTTTGTTATTGCGTATAGTGCTGCAATAAACATTCACATGCATGTGTCTTTATAACAGAACAATTTATATTCCTTTGGGTATATACCCAGTAATGGGATTGCTGGGTTGAATGGGATTTCTGTCTTTTGGTCTTTGAGGAATCGCCACACTGTCTTCCACAATGGTTGAACTAATTTACACTCCCACCAACAGGGTATAAGTGTTTCCTTTTCTCCACAACCTTGCCAGCACCTGTTATTTTTTTACTTTTTCATAATAGCCACTGTGACTGGTGTGAGATGATATCTCATTGTAGTTTTTATTTTCATTTCTCTAATGATCAGTGATGTTGAGCTTTTTTTCATATGATTGTTGGCTGCATGTATGTCTTCTTTTGAAAAGTGTCTATTCATGTCCTCTGTCCACTTTTTAATGGTTTCTTTTATTCTTGTAAATTTGTTTAAGTTCCTTATAGATGATGGATACTAGATCTTTGTCAGATGCATAGTTTGCAAAAATTTTCTCCCATTCTGTAGGTCATTTATTCTGTTCATAGTTTCTTTTGCTGTGGAGAAGATCCTTAGTGTAATTAGATCTCATTTGTCAACTTTTGCTTTTGTTGCAATTGCTTTTGGTGTCTTCGTCATGAAATCTTTGTCCACGTGTATGTCCTGCATGGTATTGCCTAGTTTGTCTTCCAGAGTTTGTATAGTTTTGGGTTTTATATTTAAGTCTTTAATCCATCTTGAGTTAATTTTTATATATGGTGTAAAGAAGGGATGCAGTTTCAACCTTCTGCATTTGGCTGGCCAGTTATCCTATAGTGTGTTATTTTTTTTATTGACTTTCCTGCTTTAGGAATCACACAGATCCCAACCAATTTTATTGCCCCTGTCAACTTCATGTATTTTTTTTTAAGTAAGTTTGGATAAAGACACTCTTTTCTTTCTCTCGTAATATGTAGTCTCCCCACAGACCCCTAGGTCAAGTACAAGATCCACTCTGAAGCCCCCCCAATAATTATCCAGAATTGTGTCTCATTTACCTCTAGTTTTGCATTTATATCCCCTTCAAATTGTGCTGCTTCTCTGGATATATTCCTATGCTTTTTTGCCTACAGCATCTCCTCATAATAGTCCCTTCTGTAACATGCTGCTTTCTTTCTTACCACATCCATTGAAAAATTTTCTATTCTTTATATGCTACCACTTTCATATAGCCTTCCATATTTCCCTCAAAATAATCAGCACTCACGCTCGTAATTTCTGAGATTCTTGCAAGCATTCATCCTTGTGTTATTGTTGTTTAATATATTTGCCTTAACTCCCTTGCTTGTCCCCATGTGACTTAGCTCATAAAGACAGGAACTGAGTCACAGCTACTTCCCCTGATGTGTTGCCCAAAGTAGACTTTCAGTTCTTTTTTAAATAATTAAGAATATGCTTGAACATTTACACTATTGAGTTGTTCTCTGCTATCAGATGTCCTCCATCCTTTTCATTATTGAGTAGCTCTATATGTTACCAATAACACTAGAATTCCATTTATTGAGCACTTACTATGTGCCAGGAATTGTATGGATCTTTTCAAATTTAATGTAGGATTTACTCTTTGTGGTACCTCCATCAGCTTCCTCCTATTACAAATGAGAAAACCAAGTTTCTGAGAGATTAAGCCACCTAGCCAAAAACTGCAGGACTGGTGTTGAATTATATTCTGTCAAACCCCAGGACTAGCACTCTCACAACAATTTTTGTATTCAGCCAAAACCTGCTGCTCTATAATTCTTAGATACTACTCCTATTTCTGGTTGCTTAAACTAAACAGAAGTAATCCAGTTCTTTCTCCATATAACAACCATTAAGAAACTTGAAATCAACTGTCAGGACAACCTTACTCCCCAAGGTGTCTCTTTCATAGTTCCTAATTATTTATTCTACAATATAGCATTATATAATTCATTACTCTGGCCCCTCCTTTGGAAAGATTCTAGTTTGTCTGGATTCCTTTAAAAGGTGATGTTTGAAAATAAACGCAATATCCCCAAAGCTACATAAAAAGTGGAGATTTATTTTCCAGGCATACACTAGTGTTTCCCAAAGTTCTGCCCAACCCAACTTCTTTCAGATTTTACTCTGCAAATAATGGGTTCCATGGTCAAATAATTTAAAAAGTGCTGAATTCAGTAGCTTCCTCTGGATATTCATAATGCACATTAGTATATTAAAGATTCATAAAACCTTTGTCACATGTCCTCTTCAGATGCAAATATATCATGGCGATGACATTTCTCTGATTAGTCTTGCAGACCCTCAGAAAAAAAAAGAGGAAATCTTGTTGCTTTCAGCATGATTTGTGTTTCATTAAGTGCTGGTTTCAGCAATCACAACTTCCTTTTAAAATTGCATATAGAATATCTGTTTCATAATCCATACTGCATCTGGAATTTCCTCCTAGCTGGCTTGTTGGAATTACTGAATCTTGAAAATCTTTTTTTTGGAAAATTGACACAACAATCTACCACATCTATCATTTGACATGACTTTTCAAAAGTTATCAGCAAAGACGTCAGTATTACTTTTATAAGTTCTTTCAGCACATTGAAATGTAATTTTTTTAGACCTTAAATTATTGCCTAATTTAAAATTCTTATTTATTTTCTTACCTATTTTGGGCATCCATCCCCTATTATGTATCAATTATTAAGCTGTTACTGTGTCAAAGTGCCTTATATACTTCTAACACTCTGGGGGATGGAACTACTGACACCATCAAGGGAGACTCAGAGCAGATAAATAGTTTAAGACCACATAACTCCTAAGAGAAGAGCCTCGGTCCAAATTAATGTTTGATTCCAAGGCTCATTTAAAAAATTATGCCATATTACCTCTCATCACTCTGTGTCTTTCCAATATGAAGATTATTTTCCATGTTACAAAAGACAGGAGCAAAGAAAAATGGAATAATTCTGTGTTCTTTCTATCACCTTTTAATAGAATACCATCTGTGCTAGGTCAAAAAACAAAGGCTTTCCCTTGTTCATTCTTCTTCCTCTGTATGTGGTATACCAAAAAATAAACAAATGAACAAAAGAGAAGAAAAAACAGTAGCAAAGTCTTCAGGACCCATTTTCTTCTACACAGCATTGTTCAGATATCTCTGTTCATCCTGGTCTTTAGTCTTCTGAACACCATGCTCATTGGTCTAGCTTCTTATTCTTATTTCCCATCATCTAAGTAGCATACTACATAGATATATGTTAACAGCAATATTGTTAAAATATCTTAGTCAAATAGGTCAAAGAATCACATTTTCTTTTCACTTGACAAGAGTGGAGGAAGACAGTATTTTATAGAAATTGATTGATTTACTTGATCTGCTGGCTTATTTGAAAGTTATCAGGAAGAGTGACCCAACTGTGGTCTCAAAGGAAGGATTGGAATTATAGCACATAAAATTTTAGAGCTTGATTAGACTGGTAATTTCAGCCAAATATAATGGGCATCAGGAATCTTACATTCCACAGGAGACTTAGGTAAGTTTCTCATAAATATGGAAATAAGAAGCAAGAAAACGGAATGCTATAAAAGCCTAGCCTCTTACTAGGTAAGTCTGCTCTAAACTTTTTTTTCCTTGTATAAAAAAATGTGGAAAGATGAGAGGTGAGATGATCTTTAAGTTTTCTTGAAGTTCTAGTTAAATGCCTTTCATCTTTTAAAAAGATAAATTTTTGTGGGCTTGTGAAACTAAAAGTAGTTGTATATATATTCATAGCTAGTAGAGCCACTGTATGTAAAGATTGTCATTAAATCATAAATGATAACCTAAAGATAGTCTCTGGGTAAGCAGCCCTTGAATTTGTGGTATTAGGCAAATTTACCAATGTGAGTTGCTTAAGGTCACACAGCTGGTAATAATGCCATGTATCTTGTTACTATTAATGACTTAGTTGTTTCAATTATACTTTATTAATGTGGAGTTTATAATAGTTTTGTTTTAATTAACTTAAAACAAGAAAGGAAAGGCCCAAAATACCCAATCAGGGACAAACCAAACCATCTTGTGATAGAGATGAAATACTTGGAGAATAATTAATTGAGAAGGAAGAGAGCAGATGGGCAGACAAATCCTGTAAAAAGACATAAAGAGTAATCAGTGAAATTCTAGCGATATAAAGCTTATATGAAATATTTAAGGATGTGAACAAAGAATAAGGCACAACAAAAAAGAAAGAGTCTGTGAACTAACTTTCCATTTAATAATCAAAAAAATTTTGTCACCTTGAAAGTACTAGATCTCCTCTCAAAGGTAAAGGTCAGTAAGTATTTAGAACCTGGAAAATTAGCAAGAACTGGACAGTTATCAAAACAAAAAATCAAACCAAAATACAATAATACAATTCATGAAATGAGCTTTTGCCTTACTGTCCATGTTACAGATGATGCAAACTTCAGTGACTACCGTAAGGGGTAGCACCAGTGTGGAGGTGGGGATCTGGTGAAGGGAAAAGCTTCATGTAAAAGGAATTTTGTAAATAGAGGGGTTGTGGTAAGCAAACTTCTCTGGCATCTGGTGAAGAAGTATGTGCTCAATATGCCAAAAAATTGCTCAATATACCAAAAAATATAGTCTATCAAATCCCAGGACTAGAACATTCTCCTGGGCTAGAACATTCTCCTGTCTGAGCGGTCTTGTAATATGGTTTGGCTGAACCTTATTTTCTTACCTGTGAAGTAGAGATAATAATTCCTACCTCATAAAAATGTGTGAGGATTAAAAGAAATAATGTGTATCAAGTTTTCAGCCTAGTGCCTGGCATATAATAAACTCTCTGGTGTGAGGCTGACTTCTTTAACTTTTAGTTCCTTCATTTATGTGATGAACACAATAATGCTGTATTAGTCAGGTTTCAATACAAATGGCAAAATCTCCGTCCAGGGTTCCAGAGATAATTTTTAATACGGGTAGCTTATGATAAAGATGTTGGAAGAACTGAAAAGCAAACCAGGAAGGTGAGCAAGCCCTCAGGACAGGATGCCCTTGCCACCTGTACCACCTGTAGAAGCAGGTGTTACCAAAGTTCTGAAGCTGATGCTGCATAGTGGGAGGTAGAACAAGCACTCTTGAGGATGCTGCCTGTAACACCAGGACAAGGGCAGAAGTACCCAGTGTCTCCTCTTCCTGACCC